>NC_031769.1:57480714-57505913 GCF_001522545.3 Parus major
GCTCGCTCGCTCGCGCGCTCCCCAGAGCGGGACCGGGGGAGTTCGGGGCTCAGCCATCGCGGACTGCGGAGAGCCAGGCTCTGCGCCGTGCTGCCAAGCTGCAGGACAAGAGGCCGTGGGCAGGAGCACAGGATGCACAGGAAGTTCCACCTGAACATGAGGAAGAACTTCTTTCATGTGCGATTGCCCAGAAAGGCTGTGGAAGCTCCTTTGATGGAGGTACTCAACATCCGTCTGGAAGCAGTGCTGTGCCGTGGGCTCAGGGGTGACGCTGCTTGGACGGGGAGGTTGAACCAAATCACCCCCTGTGGTTCCTTCCAACCTGACCCGTTCTGTGATTCCGTAATTATTCAGCTTCTGAGGTACCGTGCCTGCCAGTGATGGTTTCCTGCCATTCAACAGAGAGGTTTTGCCACATGGACGAGGACATTCTGTGTGTCAGGGACCTCACAGGGTTGATACACAAGTCACCACCAGCAAAAGCTGGTTTGGAAGATAAATGTGTTCATAGACCTATTGCAGAATGTTATCTACCAGTATTTCCAAGAAATCAGATGCTCTGGGGGAGCAAAAGGCCTAACACCATCACAAATACAGAAGACTTTCCACAATAGGAGAAAGAAGATGATTTTCTTTTTTTCCTCAATGCCTGTTCCTAAATGAAGTTTGCTCTTATGACCTAGACGCTTCAGGCTGAATTGTTGCTGTACCTTGGGGTGTACCTTTGATCAAGGGAAGATGGTCATTATGGAGGCACCACAATACACAGCTTACAATGAAAGATGCTCCTATCTGATGGAGTGAAGGTTATGGAGCACAGGCAGTGCTTTCCAACGGCAAATTTCTGAGCAAGATTTTGACTTTAAGCATATTATATGGATTGTGGACTCACTGACAGACACAGAACTCTCAAAGTTGAACCAGGAGACAGGAACATTTACATAGAAAGCACAGGACTTGTATAGGAGTAGAAAGGAAAAATATCTATGTTGGGCACATGACAGGACTTTGCTGGGTATTCAAAGGGTCACATGAGGAAGTGCCAGAAAGGGGAAAGATTTTATTTAGCTTTTCAACTCTGTTAAACTTTATAATGTTCATGGTATTAGAATCAGTTCACCAGTAGAATCACAAAATTGTATTTATATTGAAAGAGTTCACCTAGACCAAGCCCCTGCACCGAGACGTTATGCTTAATATCAGGCCATGTGCAATGGAGTATTGAACACCTCCAAGGACAGCACAGCGTTTCCATAGCTCTCTGGGCTACCTGTTGCAGTGTTTATCTTGTAATAAGCATATTGCTAATAAGTACTCAAAACTTCCTGTGTTCCAACTTGGGAAACGCAGGGTCAGCCAAAACCGTCCATCTCTGAGAAAAGTCTGGCCTCCATCTTCTTGGTGTCATGCCATTAAGTAGTTTTATTCAGCCACAAAGTTTCTTCTTAACTTTTTCTTCTCTAAGCTGTCAGCCTGAGCTCTCATCCTCTCCTTATACATCATGTTCTCCAGCACCCTGACCATCTTGCTCACCTTTTCATACACTCACTTTGGAATGACAATGAGCTTTTGTAATGAGCAGACCAAAACTGGACATGGTAACTCAGACAAGGTCCTACAAGTACCAGACAGAGGGGAAGAAGGGTCACTTACCCCTTGTAGGTGCTGTCTACACAGTCAGTGATAGTGCCCAAGGTGTGGGTGGGCGAGACTGCTCAAGGGTACCTTGCTGTTGCATCCACTGCATGGCAGTTTATGGTGTGTGTGTGTGGTACTGTGTCTCCTGCCTGCTCTGCCGTGATGGCTGTAACTTATGTGTTGAATTAAGCAAACACAGCCCTGAAAACTTTCATGCTAACAATTATACTAGGTGCTTTCACGGCTGTTGTTACTGCAATTATGCACATCTCACAGCTTTAAAATTTTAAACATTAATATTAATAACTATAAATTCAGAATCCTCATGTGGCTAAGGAAGTTACTGCAGATCACTGAGGCCAAGAGAATTAAAGCTATTGCTTCCTGTTTATTAATGGATTCAAACCCATTGCAGAGCAATTTTTGAACTGAACAGAAAGCACTTCATTCACAAGTTAGTAGCCTAAGATTAATCTTCTTGTCTGTGCAGAACTTTGGTTTTGGTTATTTGATTATATTTCTAGTTATTAATAAGTTCTTTGGCCTATATCTATTTCAAATGTTAGTCAGTTTTGTGTATGTGTTTGTAAATTCTGTATGTACAGACGTACAGAATCAGAAATATCTGATTGAGAATGTGTAAGGAAAGGTTTAGTATTGTCAGACTTGTAAAGGTCCCATCATGAGACAATCATTAGGAGCCATAAATGCCTTGAGAGTCTTGATTTCTTACTGAGTCTCATGTAGTCTATAAAGCATTATTTTATTTATGACTACTTTAAGGTTTTAAGAAATAAATACTTCTCTATCACCTGCGTACAGAGAATATTTAAACCAGAAAGCTTTCTAAGAAGAGGAAAATGAGTTTTTTAGTATACCAATGACCAAAAGAGTGACAAAATAATTTTAAATGGATGTTGTTTTGATAACTTCAAGAATATGTTTAAAGCTTGCTGTTACAACAGTTGCTGGAAATAATGATTTTACCTTGATCACTCTAATTGCCATTTTGCATCACTGTTTTCATAAAATGGTAAAAGCTCTTAAGTACAGGATCTTTAATTGTGTAGCATGTATTATCTTTTGGTTCTGCCTCTAGATTATGATGTGATCCTGTCTTTTGTTTTTTAAATAATATTCTAAATATTTATATAGATGTTTTCATCATGCAAAATTGACAATTTGGCATATAATATGTGTTGACTTTTCAAGAGACCTTTAGAAAATGTCCCTGCATTTTGAAAGTAATATTTCCATTCCTATTCAGCAATACTGAAAGGTCACAGAATAAACTTGCTTTTGATCCAGATTCTGGTATTCAAATATTTCAGGCAGGTTTTATTTTTCTTTATGAAAAAATATTTTCATTTCAGGAATTCCTTTCAATATTAATATTACAATATTCATTTCAATACTTGGCTAAGTAACATTTGTAACTTAAATATCATGATAACATACATTTGTGCTAATAAGTAAATATAGCAGCACTCTGTAATAAACTTTCTGTATCATCCTTTCTGTGCTTCTTTTTTTGCATAATTTTTGCACTTCTAACAAGTGGCAGAGATCCAGAACCTATGATTTATGGATTTTGTGAACTCTTGGTTTGACTAGTAGTGAGCTGGCATGGAAAATGTTTTGCATTTGTTACATGTATCTGCTACAGGTGCAGAACCTATCTGTAATGAGTTCTGCCTGATATCCCCAGAGGGCATTTAATAATAATTTATACTTTTGTTACCATTCTACTTCTGCTGTAAATGTTCAAGGTTAAGTGCTTCCCCCCACGTAATCAGGATTATGTATCCAGTCTGGGCTACGGTAACAGGGGAAATGAAAGGCAGTTTGAAGCTAATTCATTCTTTGCTATCCTTCTCAAAGCCAAATTATAAAATCATTTGTAGTGGAGTAAATCTGTGGAAGTGATACTAAAATCATTGAATATAAAACAAAAGGAAAAGTCTCAGTAAGCTTCATGTAATGTTATATGGTACAAAATTTACATTACCTATATATGAGGTTTTTCTTGCTGTATCCTTCAAACCTCCTTGTATTTCTATTTTGATAGTGTAACTATTTTCATCAGTGGTGAACCAGCTTGGTATCTGTCTTCAAATTTTCATCAGATTGTAAATTGGTCCAAAACACCCGGAGGCTTAAAAAAAAAAGAAAAAAAAAAAAAAATCACTGGCAAGACCTAAGGACAGCTACACAGAAAGAATATGGTTTTGTTTATAGAAAGAGCTGTGGGCAGAAAGGAAGAATACACCAAATAAATTCTAACATTGTCAGAGAATGGGAGCAAAACAAATACAAAATAGAGGGAGCTAAACCAACTGCAGTTACCAGTTTTAATAATTCTAATTGCAGTGCTTTCATATCTTCAATCAGTAGGATGTAACAAAATGTTTTCTTGCTCTGGGAAAGAACAGAAGTGGAGACACTGTTTTCTCTGAAAGGATCCTTGTTTTAAAAGATCACTTCAGACAATGAAGCCTCATGCAATTCAGTTATACGCCAAAATAAATAAGTTTAGAAACAGAAAAAAAAGATAAAATAATAATTTGAAATATTAATATACTATAAAAATACTGAAATCAAAATTATGCTCACATATTAAAAATATTGTCTACATAGCTAGAAGAAAATTCTATTTCTACACACTTAAATTTTAATATTCACAACATCCAGTGTTTGTCAATTAATTGCACTCCCAGCTGTTACATTTCTTTCAGACCTTCTTTCAAGGTTTTCTCTTTGTTAAATGTCAACTCTCTGCAGCCCTGCAGGATTTATGGACTGCCAAATCTCTTTTCCTCCTTTTGTAGTACATCCTTACCAAACTGTGCGTCCCTCAGCACTGGCTTCACTCCAGTCCTCTGTCACCCTCACCAAGTCAATCATTCAGAGTAAAATGCAAGCAATATCTCCTCCAATTACATCAGAAAATTAAGGTTTTGTTGTTGTATATATGTTGTATTCTGGATTTTACTAGAGATACATCTTCTAGACAGTAGCAGGTTTGGCTGAAAGGGCTTTTTCTCCAGTTCTCTTGGCAACACTTCAAGTAGAAAAAGTGCAAATCCTACAGTGCTTAAATAAAATTCGTTTAGAAACAAATGTAAGCTTTGGTGGGTGACTTCTGATACAAATACTTTCCCTTAAGATATTAAATGTTAATTGTGAATAAACTAAAGGAAAAAATTGTAACACAATGTTCATTATTTTACTGCATTTTCACAATGACCCTTCACTGACAAACATCTGAAATTTTTCACGGTATCTCTTCAGTTAAATAAACCTCTAACTTAAAAATCTCTTCAGTATACATTTCAAAATCCCATGCTTTTAATTTCTAGTTAGCTTCTGAAGTACTCTTTCTCATGATCTTAGTGTATGTAAATTTAATGCTAGATTTCTATTTCTAATTGGAGAATAAAAAGCCCCATGGACTCAAAACTCTTGAGCTGGATTACCGACTTCTGATCTCTTAAAATGAGAGAATAATCAATACAATATTCCCATGATCTGTTGCACAAAATAAACAGCAAGCACACCAGGACTTTCAAAGGACCGTTTTTGATTTTTGAGTGTTCTCAATAGGTTCATTTCTTCAAATTCCATGCTCTTGATATTTCAAGTAAATAAATACAACTGTTTTAACTACTCCTTGAAACTGAAAGAAAATGCACCCATGGATTAATTACAAATTTTGTGTTTTTTCAGAGCTTCTGAAAAGGTTGTGGAAGGACAAACAAGGCCCAAGTGTAAACTCAAGTATCCACTTGTGATTGCTGGTATCAGACTTGCTTGGATTTGATTTCCTTTTACAGTTTCTGATACAATAGTGACCAAAAGCTTCACATACGGTTAGGGGGTCTTTGTTCTCACAGCTATACCGGAATAGATGAAGAAAAAAGTTCCCAGATGATAAGTAACAAAATACTTAGTGTCTTGTAAAGCATATCCTTCGAAAGTCTGAAATTACTTGAAATCTTCTCTCTTTCTGATAGCTCTCTTTATCTGTCCCAGCCATCAGCTCAGACTAATAGTAAAAATAAAAATAATAATAATTTGCCTCAGACCTGCTTCTGAAAGCTGTTTTTCCTCAGATATTTTAGCCAGTCATATCCAGTTTCTGCTAAAATCTAAACATCTTCTCTTTGTATAGTGATTTCACTCCAAGCAGCAGTTTGAACCTTTCAGATTTTTCTTGTATCTCATCCATATAGAAAACATTATTTTCACAGAATCACAGTTATCAAGGTTGGAAGAGATCTTCAAGATCATGTAGTCTGACTGTCAGCCCAACACCACCACAGTCATCCCTAAATCATATTCCCAGGTGCCACATCCAGACAATTCTTGAACATTTCCAGATACAGTGACCCCACAACCTCCCCGGGCAAATTATTCCAGTGTTTACCACACTTTCAGTGAAAACTTTTCTTCTGATATCTAATCTGGACCTCCCCTGGCACAACTGAGGACCGTTTCCTCTTGCCCTTTCACTTAAGACATGGCAGAAGCAACTGACTCCCATTCCACTACACCCTCCTTCCAGGCAGTTGTAGAGTGATAAAGTCTCCCCTAAGCCTCCTCTTCCTCAGGCTTAACACCCCCAGCTCCCTCAGCCACTCCTTACTGGACATGCTCCAGACCCTTCACCAGGTCTGTTTCCTTTCTCTTGACATGCTTCAGCACTCCAATGTCCTTTTTGCAGTGAGAGGCCCAGAACTGGACATATGATTTGAGGTGTTGTGCCACCATATCCTTCCTCTACCTTCTTCCCCAGTACTGCACTGAGCAGCAATCTGTTCCCACTCAACTCATTATTTGTCACTGAGAGATTGTTCCCCATTATAATAACCAAATAATTCCAGTGGATTTTCTCTATTTCTATAATTTGCAAACATTTTCTCCATTCCTTGGAGAATTTCCTATAAATAGAAAAGAAAGAATTCATGGCTTCTTTTCAGAAGTAAGAAGGGTCAGTTTCCTTCCACAAAGCAAACTGAAACCAGGGTTGCCCTCAATAATACTGGATTAAGAAAATCAATTTTGTCTCCAAAGTCCTAGGATAAAGACCAGTCAGTCTACAAACCTTAGTTACCTGCAACTTCCAATATCCTTATCTGATTCTAACTTATCTAAATCTGGAAGAACTGTTAGCCAAACACAAAAAAAGTGTGTTTTTGAAAGTAGATAATATTGTTGTGAAGAGGCTTAAAACTGAAAAGAAATATGTACTTCATATAGCAGAGTAAATAGGTTATCCATGAAAACTGTGACTATATCCATTTTTAGTCCATTGTTTAAAAGTAATACCTAAGGTCTGAAATACATTTAGATTGAACTTGCCAGGATTTAATTTATTGGATTACAGAGATATGGAATCATAGTTCATGATGTTAGTGAAAATAATTATATAACCAGAATTACAGGTTGAAGATACAACAACATAACAGATGAAACAAGATTGAAACAAACATCTAAGGGAATGAACAGCATTAATTTCTTTTGCATATTGTACATACAACTATAAGGATGCTAGGACAGTCAGCTGTGGCTTGCCATTTTTCAGTCTTCTGGTAAAAAGAAAGATTTTTTTAACCCCCGAATAAATTTTCTGTGAAAGGAATCTAAAGGAGTCTTGTACAGACTTCAGGGAAATTTAATTAATTCATTTTTGAAGGCTGAAAAGAAGGTAAAGAGGGAGAGATGTGCATTGCACCTTTGAGTCAGAAGGTTGTTGGCAAGAGGAAAGCAGGGTAAGAGTCGAGGAAGAAGCTCTTCAGAAAAGTGGGAATCTTAGGGAATTGTTCTTCTCCCATAAATTTCCTGTTGAATAAAAGAAAAAAAAGCCACACTCTTTTCTGTGAGTTATATCAATGTCACAAGACAGGGTATTTTCTCATGATGCTGAAAATGGGCTTTTTGGGAGGGATTATAGCTCTTTTTTCCTATCCTCTTGATTTTTTTTTATGGCTTTCTTTTTTTTTTTTTTTTTCATTTAAAACAAGGAAAGATCCGAGCGATCAGTTTGCAAGCCATGAGAGAGGTGCTTGAAAATAATTCAACAGACCTGTGGTGCAGTATGGCAATACAGATTAAAATAATTTTCTCACAAGCAGATTCGGTTGGGATTAGGACTGAGTCATACTGTCCTGCCAAGTTTAGAGGCCTATTCCTTTTTCTCCATGTAATTTATGAATTATTATACACATTACGATTAAATATTGATCTTCTAGGATGCGTGTGTAGTCTCAGGTTGCATCCAGCTTTCTTTCTGAAAAGAGACAAGTTGATCAGTATATAAAAAAAATAAATAAAAAATAAATAAAAAAATAAATAAAAAAGGGGGGTACCCTGAAAATTTTATATGACGTTTTCAAGAAAATAAATGTAACTTTATTTTAAGATCAAAGTTGTTTCTTCCAGAAAATAGAAAATGTTTTCTCTTGCATGTCCCTTTACACTAGTAATGTGCAACATGGTCTCTAACAGAAGGAAAAATGGATTTCATTACAGGATTCTTATTTGGAAAATTTGCTGAGATGGAAGCATCACTGATAGAGAGGAAAATGTATCCTTGTGCCCTTTTTTAAACTTGAACAGTGTGGGTACAATGGTACATAAAAGGTGGAGTTCAGAATGGGCCTGTAGCCTTGGGGTTCATAGACCCATAGAATCATTGTATCATTAACTGTGAGGTGAATGGGGTGTGTGTTAGTATTTGAAATTCAATTCTCAGTCAGCCTGGTCAGCTTCTTGTGTCTTTACATCAAGGAGCCTTTCTGCTGTCCTTGCTTCCTTGCAGTGGGTACAGCATGAAAGAGCTCAGGCAAGAACACAACTGAGGGCAGGGAAAAACAGGGCTTGTATCATGACCTAACTACAAGGGGACATCATGGATATCTGACTTTTATTCAGTTACCTTTGTTCAGTACAGATGTGCGTGTGTGTATATGTCAGCAGTACTGTGCCTGAGATTCCTCTTCTATCTATGAAGTTTGGAAAGTCTGCCTTTGTTACATACTGGGGCAAGTACTTCAAGAAAAAGACATCAACTAAAGTGTCCCTGTATCAGCAGCATTGTCTCTGAGATCAGAACTGCTGCAGAGCGCTGACATCTCTTACTGTTCATCTACCAGTTCACCTACCACTTTACCCTCACTATTGGTCACAGCATGACTAAAAGTCTGGATAGACTTAGGAGAGTTGACCAGATGAGTTATGTTATCAGCTGCACAAAGCTCCCAAGGCACAAGCCTGAGACACAGGCCTTTGGACGCAAGGCTGACTCAGGAAGGTGAAGAAAATGGGGTGAAATTTAGTGTATACCCAGAAGCAAATGTGCTGATACGTGCTGACAAGGCACTAACAGTGTGGCATGTCTGGCCTCATTTATTCCCTACTTTTCCCAAGTAAATTTGGGGATGGAGCTGGATTTTTTTTTCTACAGCATAAAAACATAAGACCAGAACTGAACAGTAATGAACTAAAAACATTTACCGGAAAGCCTAAGAAAAATTCATTTTTGCCTCAGTCCTAGTCTAGTACCTTGTCCAGAAAGTTGTCTGTCTCCCAGCTTATTCCAGGTTTATTTACCTTGCTGAAAAATATGGAGCTTCATAAGACAGAAATCTGCCCCCATCCACCACATTGCATAGCTGATCTCTGAAACATGAAGATTTTCAGAATGGTAGACAACACATTTTTGAGGTGACCTCTATGCAATATAGAGTGCAATTTCAACTCTTTATAACCATTCCTCATATAGTATAATTACAAACTGTTTCACCTAAGAAACCTTCTGAAAGCCAGTTAGTAAAGTGTCATTTTCTTCCGTGCTTCAGAAAGTTCATGTTCTACCACAAGAGTGAAGAGCTTGAGGTTTCTTCCCTTGATGAAGGAGTAGGTTTGGGAAACCCCTCATTATGCGAAGAGCAGGTTCCCTGAGAAGTGTAAGCTTTGTTAGATACTATGAAGATACAGCATGACAGTTCTGAATGTTTTCTTTAATCTTATGAAATAGAGTTATAAGGATGAGAGAAAAAAAAGTATAGGCAAAATGTGATCTTTTGTGCAGCTAACAAATCCCAAGCCTTGGTACACATCAATTTTCAGTCTAGCCCATTCCTAGTATTTCAGAAAGAAAAGTTGCTTCATAAATCCAAAGGTAAAAGTTCACCTGTGTTTGCTTTTATGACATGTATAACTGAGATGCAAGAATCGTGAACAAAATCTTCTGTATCAATGTTTCATATATATCTACACACACTAGCTGAGAAACTTATCTAACTAAAATGACCATTTCCCTCTAGTATTACAAGTTCTAAACTTTCAACCCTTTTGATGAAATGAGGTCTTCATCAAATGCCTTCTAAAGAATAGGTCTTCCATTTATAACTGCCTCTCATATCAAACCCACTAGGAGCATAAAAACAGCAATTATTTATAATAACTTTATTTGGTATAATTTCCATCTGTCTTTGAAAGCTCTTCCTGCTGTTTTCAGGCTGTGCATGTTAAACAGAAGTGCTTACACTTGACCTTGCTCTTGATACACTCTTTGTACACAGCAGTGCCTTTCTTCTTCTGAAAGATAGGTACAATTTGTGTCCACATAAATTATACTGTACTTGCTATTAACATTCTTTTATCTGGTAAATTACTTACACTGATTATGTTGAAGACTGTTCTATGAGCTGTTGATAATGCAGGTCTATGATTTGGATGTAATATGTCATTCTTAATTTAGGACAAGGATGAAAGGAGATGGCAGCTTGGTATAACACATGCAAAAAATCAGGTTCTGGCCACATGCAGTCAGGAAAGGATCCGCAGTAGTATTTGGAACAGAAAATGTGTTCAGACTCAGCATTCTGGCTAAATTCCAACTTCAGTAATTATTCTGTCTAAATCTTCCTGCATTTCCAATGGGGTGATTGTGGTATTTTCTTTCCTGCCTCGGATTCATGGAGCACATTGGCATAGGTAATACCCATTCTGTACCGCATTGAAGAAGTGGCAAACAAAAATGATCCATAGTTCCTTCTCTCACCAAATAATTAAGGCTGAGATAAACTCACATGATTTGTCTTGTCCAGTCAGCCACAAGACTAGAAATGCTACACTACTGCTTGACCAAAAGTCATGGAGTCTTGAAACCATGCTCTGGAGCAAGTGAGCTGTGCATTCAGGGAAAATGGATCCATCCATAGATTCAAATCCTGCAGGTCTGCACCCTCTCAAGAAGGGAGAGAGGACATGAGGATTCTAGCCTTTGATTCATGCAATCCCATCTCTTAGCAGGTTCCCATAAACTGATGATTTTGTAGCAAATAAATGGCAAAAAGTAGAAAGAACCAAATTATATTGCATTCTTGTCTATTTCAGGGCAGTGCAGAGGTCTTCCTTGATGATTTAAGAAACTGAAGATTGCTGTTCTTGCAAATTAGGCTGCTCCGAGGAACCACCACCTCCTGCATTTCATTTGCTCAAAGAATATGGATTCTCCTTGTCACTAACAAAATGATTGAGGATGTTCAAAGCAGGTTTCTTCCATGATGTGCAAAAGTCTTCTTTTCGAAACTAAGTTTTTATTTTTCTAAGAGTTGGGGTTTTTTTCTAAAGTAATGCAAAAAATACCACAAATAATCAAAAAAGCGTTTTTTCAACTGCATATTATAGAAACACTTTTTTGTTATGATAATAATAATAAATAACACACATATATATTCTCTCTAAGTGTTAATTTTGATCTTATAAAGCCACATGACAAAAATAATAATTTCTCTAAAAGACCAAAATAACCCCCTTGCTCTTTTTAATGCAGTTCAGCAGAGATATTGCCCCAAAAACACCAGTCTCATCATGTTGCTGCACAGATCTGGCAATCAGTGGTTCTCCAGTGTCTGGGTGCCAGGAAGCAGGAAAGAGCTTTGCAGTGCTGAATTTTGTACTATTATTTTTTTTAGAGTTTCAGTGTACAGATATTTGCTTAAATTATTCTTAAATTTTAATATATAATATTAATAATATATAATAATATAAGCAGACATTTGCTTATATTACTCTTAAATTTTCCCTGTGAATGAACTTGTTTAAAACAACATATCCATTTTTCGAGGAAAGATTTTAAAAATATCTTGTTCTAGATGAAGTCCATGTAACATTTACAAGCCACTGTGGACTGTTGCAGTTGCAGCCCTGCTGTCCAGAAGACACTGAGTATTCTGCTAGAATTGTTTATTCTTATGGTTTATGTTATCATAATTCAATTTTATGCTGTACGCAACTCTGTGGAACCCTTCCACCCTTCTCAGATATGTAGCCCAGACACCCCTCCTTGAAATCTGTAGGTTAAGCAGAGACAATAGGATTATGCAACTGATGGACCATTGCCAGTATTTCAACTACTTCTGTCACTCACATTCAAGAGTTAAAATAGCTATTACCTAGTCTGTGCCCTCTTATCTATCCCCAAAATCTGCCCTGTGCTTTGGCACATTTTGCGGACCTATTTGCTTTGTTTGAATATATGGTCCTTACTGGCTCTCTTCTGGGAGCTGTGTTTGGCTCCAGTAAATAAGCCAGAGAGAACTCTCATCCATCTTTTATCTACATTTGTGATGTTGTCTCTGAAGGGTAAGGGTGTTTATCTATGAAGAAGGAATCAAAAGACAAGGTTTTGATTGACCATTTTCTCCTTATGCTTTTTTTTTGCAAGGCAACAAACCAAAGTATTTTACTTCTTCCATAGACAGTGCTGCATCGAGATTCCTAATAACAAAGAAAAGGCAAGAAGGGAGAAGCTGAAAGAAAGGTTTGGCTCCTAGCAGAATAATGCCTGTGCAGAATTAGTCCCCTTCTAGATCATGGAAAATATGATGGTTTGTGGTCCTAAGCTAGGTTTATTAAAAACATACAGATAAAATTGTTTTGATGGAAAAGTAGACATTTAAATACATATTTTTAAAAGTTTATCCCACAGATAAAAGGAAAGAAATGAAGTATTTTTCTAAGAGCTTTGAAACTAACAGAAAAAGACTACATTCAGCCACATTATCCAAGTTTCTGAAAAAGGGGAAAAAATTGTGTGAGGCAATTTTAGGTTCACTAAGATACTTCTGAGATAGCACAGATGTTCCTCTGTCCCACACTGAGTTTTTATTGCAAAGCCGCAGTGTAATGGAGCAGATCTTTTAAATGGTGTTAAAAAACCCCCTACTCCTCAAAATAAAAATATGGACAGTCTAGATAAGAACGAGCTAAGTTTGTCTCTTTATGAATTAATCTTCTAAGACTACGTGACAGAGTTATAAATTTATTTTTGTGTGGTGATGCTGAAATCCTCACTGGACTTTTTATATAACTTGTGTTTACATAGTTAACCATAAAGTCTTAATAATAGAAAAATATTTTTTAAATTGTGTACCCTAAGTATATATTTAATATATAAAAACAAATAGGTCAGCTCAGGCTACAGAATGTACAACAGATAATCAATGGATGGTGAAGGTACAATTAAAGTCTCCTGTGCTTGGTGTGACAAACAGTTGAAGTACCTGTGCCATCATATATTTCATGTAACAAAAAGATGAGGCACTTTGGATCATCTTGTCTGCAGTGAAACATTACTCTTGAGAAATACATTCTGAGCTCAAGAACTACCTTTGCAGCTTACTAACTTCCATAGTTACTTTCCCCTCATCATTCTTGTAGAGGATATTAATTGATTTAAGTTGCTGCCTAAAGGGACAAATACTTTGCAAAAGGATATATAGATTCATATGTTTATGGACATCCTATTTGAGCCATAACATCTGCTGGGGCTTTAAAGCATCCCAACATCATTATCAGGTGTTACATTGAATCAGGTATCTCACTGTTCGTCTCAGTCGGTGATTATTTATTTTTGGTTCAGATACTTTGTGCTAAGATGGTTTAAATTCTAATATCAACAGTGCAAATGAATAGATAAGAACAATAAAAATTTCCTTCCTGTCATAACTCAAAAATATTTCCACATGCATTATTTTCAATTGTAAAAGGGTTTGGTATGTAGCCTTTCTGATTCTTCATGAAACTAGACAACATTTACTTATTCCAGATGTTGCCTGCTATTAAAAATCAGAAACAAAGCAACATTATGAGATTATTATTTTATTTCTGCAACATCTTGCACTGGGTATTATGCTTGCCTTTCTTTGTTTCAAATAATGTAATTGATTCTCTTAGATCATGTTGTAAGCCAAAACTGTAATAACTGTAGTTTTTTATTATTACTGCTGTCATAATTTAGAGTTAGTGCATGACTGAGATTCTGACTCAACACAAAGGCATATGCAAGAGGCAATAAACTGCACACAAGCAAGAGAAAACCTATTAGTGTTGCAAAAGTTTTTGAGGTCTATGTTCTTCAAATGGCAAAGTTGTTGAACGCATTCTTTGGTGCTACAACACATCTAGTCTCTTTTTTCCCCATATGACCATTCCTCCAGGCATTCATCATGACAGATCAGTTAGCTTTCAGAGCTGCAAAACTTCACCATAGTGGAAAAGTGAGGCTGCACATGATTTGGCTACTGAACACGTCCCTTCTGTCACTAACTGGCTTAACTCTCCCAGGTAGTTTAGTTCATGGTACTCAGCATTGTTCTAAGTTTTCCAGAAGTGGTAACCAAGAAATACCATGAGTGTATGTGCTGTGTCTTCATTCTGGTAAAGAAATTTCAGAATCTCATCAGGCATTTTTTCAGTTTCCTGTGGTTTTCCCCCAGTCCATTTTCTTTGGTTGCAATTGTTATGTATTATGTATCCACTGCACTGAAAAACAATCAGAAGAAAAATCCATAATAACTCTATATTGGTATTTAAAAATCCTATTTTTTATAAGTATGAAACACTTAAAGTGAACTTCCACAGGTATCGTTGGGTTTTGCTATTATTCTCAGCCTAATGTAATCTAAAATAGCAGCAGCTCCTTGATCTCTTCTCATTGTAATCTGCTCTTCTGCCCAATTGCTTTCACCATTAAGGACATTTTTCTAATAGCAAGTTTAAATGTTTCCTCTCTTAGTTTCAGGCCATTGCTCCTTATTCTACCAGAAAGTATTTATATTCTGAGATCATTTCTCCCTCGAGTCTCTGTGTTTTCTAGGCTGTGTAAATATGAGAAGCGACCACACTGCAGGGAATCACTGCATGTACTGTGGTACACCAGTCCTCTAGGTGGTTAGTATCATGCAGAGTGTAACACATGCTCCAAGGCAAGCACTGTAAGTGTTCCTAGGCTTTTCAGGCTCTTGCTTTCACTGACTCCTCATAAATGCTTGCACTTTGAGGAGCAGAATTCTTTTTATGATTGTCAGAAGAAAAAAAAAAAGGATTAATTCCCTGTCAAAGTTCCACAAGGAAAAAAGCCAAACAAACCAACCAAAATCTCAGCCTTTCTCTATTAGTCTAATAAAGCAAGACAAAAATGGCATCATCATTTGATCTCCAAATTCCCACAGTCTCAGTGTGTCTCTATACAGTTTATGATGCCATTTAGTTATACTGAACACAGATTATTTTTTCTTAAAACTCCTGGCTTAGCTAATGCTGACTCTATTGGATTCTCCACACCTCTTAGCATGCTAACCTTCACCTCTGACACATTAATCTCCCAGGTTATGTGGGTGGAATGCCCTCCTCAGTCCTCCCTCTGAATTCACTACTAAGCCTCAGACACCTTTTCTGTCTTCAGTCTGAATGCCAGACTCCCCTACTCTCTCAGTCAGAGTTTTCCCCAAGGTCTGACAGTCTAAGTTTTCAGATCCTTACCCTATTTCATTTTGTCTTTACTGTTCTAGTCTAGAACTTTTTCTCCCTCTTATTCCACTCAGGCATTTTTTTCCTTTGTACATGAGAATGACATGAAAGGGCAAGAGGGGATGTGCCTGATCTCATTTTTGGTACCAAAGGACCCGTGAAGAACATCTGGAAAAAGCTAGAGCACATTCACTGCAAACATGCCCTTTCACGAAGGCAGCAGCTGGCCTGACAACTCTGTGAAGAGCATATGAAAACAGACATTTTCTAAAGACTTGTAATGGGGCTATATCTGGACAGTTATGTGCAACAATGGCAAAAGAAACATCCCTGAAAGAAAATGCTGCAATGCCATATCAAGCCTCAAATCTCTGTTCCTAGCCATGACAGCATAAGAACATCTTAGTGAAAGAATCCTACTCAGAGTTAATACAGGCAAAGTGATGTGTTTTCCCTAATCTCATTTTTAGAAGCAACAGAAATGTTTTTGCTGTGAGCAAGCAAAAAAAATCCCACCTCCTCACAATTCTCCATGGTGGAAATCTTTGATTAAAAGTTCAACAAAATTGTGCACAACTAATAGTAGAATCTTTGTACCACAGGGAGAGACCATCTCACTCCCTAGAGACTAGCTAAAATAATTTTGTAATATTCTCATAATTTTTTAGGACCCAATTATTCTTATAGATTATTCTGTATTCTATATAATTATAGAATCAATACATTTTTGCTTATATAATTATATCCTATGTATTTACATTGATTATTCTATATAATCTGTGACAAAAAATAACATGAGAGTCCAAAAGATTTATTTGATTTTTCCTTACTTGGAGATGAGGGGGAAGTTTGATTTGGGCTGTCCTCCATTTCAGTATAGTGACCTTGCATGGAGAATTCCAGGTGTATCATATCTTTAAATAGGTGATGCTGTTTTCTAGGTTTCCTATCATCCTCATTTACACAGAAAGGAAACAGCAGCAGTGGTAATCCCTAAAGTTAAATATTTTAATACAATGTTTTCTGAAACAAGTTTTTTTTAAAAAAAATATTTGCCAGCTAACTTTTCCCTAGATCACAACACTTAATTGCTCATTACTTTCTGCTTGAAGTTACATCCACATCTACTGAAAGAGGCAATTGTTCATTGTAGATATTTTTATCTCATCCTCTCTTACGTCCTCTGTGTTTGTATTTCTGGAGGTGAGTAGGATCTCTTGTGCAATTAGAAGGCTGAGGGGCATCAGACATGTCCAGATGCCCACAATCTTTATTTTTTGCTTCATCTATAATAGAATATATTTAAACTCCAGATAATTTTCTTCCAATTCACTTTGTTTCCCAGTAAGTCACTGGGTGCTACATGGCAGGTTAAAAAGCTTTGTCTTTCACCTGGGGGAGCTGACTTGAGCACTGATCTGGCACTCAGTTAAGTGACATCTCAGTTACTTAGAAATTAGTCTAATCCTTTTCTTCCCTAGTACATAGTACATGGATTAGACACAAGCATCTGTCTACATTCAACACACACAGATTTATGAGGTAGGAGAAAAAGAGGAAAAGGAAGGATATCAAATTCACTGTACCAGGCCGCTTATGTTCTATCATCACCTAACATTTGGCAGCATGCAATGGGCAGATGAACTGTATAAACCTCAGCATATACAAATGACTGCACCCTAATTGGTATGTAAAGTATGTATGTATGTATGAATGTATGTTTGTTATTGTACTTCCTTCAATGTCTGGCAGAAGGAATATTAAGTTCCCATCTTTCTTCCAGAAGCAAATCCCTCCTACTTCAGCTTCAGTTTCCAGGAGATTGCTCAGGCACCAGACTGCTGAACCATCAATCTGAACACAGAAGGAAAAGTCCTTGCTCCCAGCAGAGCTTGATTTCATTTACAGATGAAGTGCTGCTTCCCTTGACTTCTTTGGGGCAGCTTTACTTCCTTCCCAATTTTACTATCTTTGGCAAAAAAACTCCCTCTCGCAGCAGATGTTTATGGATTTGTGCTAATGACCCCCTTGGCAGCTTTCTGCAGCCTTGGAAATTGTCAGCAAGGAACCATTGAAGTCCTGGCCAAAAATCAGACGATTGGATAGCAAACATTTAGATACAGAACAAGATTGTTGGAGGCAAAAAAAAAAAAAAGAAAGAAAAAAGAATACCCAGAATCAGGAGTTCAAAGATGCCAAGCAGCAATCACTGGCCCAACCTCATAGCATCAGCAGCATAGATCAGGAAGCACCTGTGCTGGAGGGGGTGTCAGGAAGCAGAGTCCTGACAACTGGGGTACCAATGAACACCTTTATACAGGCATCCACCTGTGCCTTCTAAGTTTTATACACTTTTCTGAAAAGGCCATAGATCCAAAGAACTGATGACGATAGAGGATCACAGGACCAGTCCTTTCAAAGCTGTTACATGAGGCAGATGTAAATTTGTATTCAATAGACATCTGAAGTCAATCCAGCTTAATTAATACCTTGACGGGAAATTAAAGCTTGAGATTTATGAGAGACATGAAAGTTTTGGCTGAAACACAGGAAGTAGTCAATAGGATTGGGTCCAGCCATTGGAGAATATTGTGTTTTTAAGTGAAGTTAATATTTGTACTGAAGCCATGTTTCAGTTTAGTCCTCTATCTCTTCCTGAATGTAGATATTATAAAATATGTGAATAATTAGTGATAATGCTATGGTCTTTGCATGAGGGGATATTTTTTTTTTTCCCTAGGTTTATAATTAACTAAGGGCCTAGCCAAATGAAGAACACTTAGGAGTACTGTAAACTGTTAACCTGTCTTTGTCTTCCCTAATTAAAAATTCATACCTTGACCCCTTGTTAAAAACAATGTTTGAGTGTTACAGCATTGTTATTATGTAATAGTCTAAGCTGTAACTATCCAAGAGTTCATTAAAAAAAATAAAAAAACCCCATGAAAACCCCCACCGCTTTCCCCTTCCTAAGCAGCAAAAATAAGAAGCTTTGAATTCTTCACCATAAAACAAGCTGTGGTGGTTTAGGTTATTGTCACCCAGCACTTTCCTCAGCTACATCTCACCTTCAGTCCTTTGGATGAAACACACTGCAAAATACACACATGTATTAAATACATGTATAAAATGCACAAAAACTGTGCATCGTTTATCTATATGCAATACTGGATGGGGAAAAAGCCACTCCAGCCATCACCTTGTGTGAGGTTTACTTTCCTAAAAGCAGAGAAGTGATGCCTAAGATTGCCAAGACTTCTGAATGGGCCCAGCAAACATGATATAGGACTAGAAGAAGTCATAACCTTGTTGAAGTGGTGAGCCAAGGGCATCAGGTGGGATACCTGAGGGAATCTCAGATGGCACTAAATTCATATGTATGGGACACAGGATCAAGCATCTCATGGGCCAGTAAAATGCCACTTCTTGTCATCTTGGCCAGAAGTATGAATAAAAACAAGCATGTTGACTACCTCTTGGACTGACCACAGCCAGATCAGATTTTGCCATCTGGTTTCTTTAGGTGCAAACATTCAAAAAATTTAACATGACTTCAATCCATTATTTAACATTTCTTGGCGCTTCTTGTTCTTCTTGGTCTAGACAATACTACTATGTGTAAGGAAATGGACAGACTAGTATGTGAGGCTCTTGCTCAAGAGACAGCCAGAAAAGCCAGGCAAAACCTTTCTCAGTAGCCTCCTGATTATTCGGAACCTAGCTGCATCATGCAGCTTTGCCCCTCGCAAACTACAGTATGTTGTTTATTTTCTTACCCTTAGTAAGATTTTAAAGGATTTCTCCCAATCTAGCCATGTCAAAATAAGAAACCAAAAGCCTCACAGAAATTTTCTTTCTTTTCTTTCCTTTCATTGTTTACTGACCTATACATTTACTTTTACACTTAATTTACTGACCTATATATTTACAGCTGGACACAGAATTCCCTGGTTTTGCTTGAGTAAATTCCTATTGCAAAATAAACATTTTGATGGGAAAAATACCCACACTAGAGATGAATGGTTATCTATGAACATATAAGCTTGCAAAAATGAAACCGTGAAATTATTCATCAACTCACAGAACAGAGTTACTGAATATGGTTTTCTCTAATTCCATAATGGATTTTTAACAAAAGATTTGTTTTAGCATATAATCCATATAAGTAGTTGTTACTTAAGCCATCTGCATAAATTACTTGTAAGGTAGCTAGGGAAAGAAAAGGGCATTTTTGCAATGCCAAATTGTTTCCAACAAACAACTTCAGTTTGTACCTGCACAACAAAAACTGCAATAATACACAAAAGTAATATTTTAACTGCATAGATTAGATTAACTTCACAAAATTTTAGGTTCGTGCAAAATCCACTTATGACTTTGAATAGATTTATATTTCCATGGAAAAACATTAGAGAAAGGAATAGTTCTTGAGAAGTGTAATGAAATGTAGGGACCAAACACCAGAATACAATAATGAAAGTAGAGTTTGATAGAGGACACTATGCCTTCTATTCAAATGCTAAAGAGAGTTCCCATAAAACTGCATGAGCTACTGAAATATTACTGACATTTTACAGGAGTTTCAGCTCATATGTGGTCAGCAATGCCAGGGACATGCATATATCTAGAGCTCTTCACACACTGTTTGCCATTTATCAACTCAGGGCAGGATTGTAAAGTCCCCTACTGTAGATGCCTGTGTTCACCTAGTTGAGCCAAGACCACAGAGGCACCAAAAGTCAGTTGTTGCACCCAATTAGTACTTGTTTCCCACCACTGAAGCTGAGCTGTTTACACCCTCTACTTCTGGATTTAAATATGCCCTATGCTGCTGTACATCTTCCATGTGTGGTTTTCTGGAGAAGGAGGCAAGGAATGGGAACAGTCCAATTCATGGTCCTGTTGGGCTCTGTTACTTTTCCTTGGTTTGTGTGAAGGAGTCATTACCCTCAGCAACATTACCATTAGACTGAGGGGAAAACACCTCAAAAGATGACTAGCTAAAATGGATTCTGATTCCACACAGAGTCCCATAAATAAAGCGTGATTCTCAGTTATGCTAAACACCAATGTGCCTCCAGAAGAATGCTGGAACATCCAGATGTGGAAGTTTTGTTCTACATTCTTCTGATCTGTGGAATGGGGATAGATAGTTTTGTGACCTATTTATAATGTTTAATTCTCTAATTACATCATCCCTCTTCCAAGAAATGGATAGCTACATCACATACATCCAGTTTTACCAAAAGAAATCTGCTAGAACTATCATTTTAATAATTTTGTGCCTCAGAAAAATATTCTGCCTTTTTTTTTTATACCAAATGATACTGAAGATTGTTAGATTGTAACATCCTGACAGCCTCTAAGACTTCCTGAGCAGTTCTTGTTGATTTTCCCCATTGACTTCAGTAGGAGTTTTGGGTTTTTCTAAATTAACTGTAAACATTCAGGAAAAAAGACCTTGACATCCTTGTGTGTGGCTCAAATGAAGCCATCTGCTCAATGTGCAGCCGTAAGTTAAAAATGAACACAAAACCACCACAAACAAAGCCACAGTGCTTTAGGAAGTTTTATGAGATGGAATAGAAGACACATTCTAGAAGGCATTTATCATATGATCCTGCAAATTAATGGCTGCCCTTCAGTTTTGATCCTGCTTACTGTCTGTCAGCACTTCTCACAAAACAGGGCAAAAACCCAATAAACTGGAAGGACTTATGGGCAAGAGATCAGATGCCAGGAAATAATTCCACATGGGGAGAGATTAGGTCTGTTTATGAGGCAGATGAATAAGAGGTGACATGATATAATTATCATAATATCATTATAGTGTAAATCCTAGCAGTATTGCTAAGCTGCAATACAAGATTGAGGAGACACCCTATGAAACAAAAAGAAAACAGTTGACTGGCCTTGTCCCTGTACTAATTCCTTTAGCAGGTGCTTCAGAAGGTTTCCATTTCCCGAACATAAAGGTCATATTCATGTGTAAAAAGCCTACAGTCAACTGTACTACAAATATATATACATATATATTTCCATGTGCACATAAGCATATCCAATAAAACAAAGAAAGTCTGCACACAGGAATTATGATTAGAATATATGGTTCAAGAGGTCTTGCTTCTTAATTTGCTTTCTGAAGTCTGTCTCAGGTAACTGAAATTCAGCCATGACATGATGATATGAGAAATGACTTCCAGAGCATGTATTTTTTCCTTCTTTTCATCCTTGAATGATGTTATGCATTTTTCCTCTGAACTTTACTTTAGGAATTAAATAAAGGTATCACATAAAGAAATATAACCATTGTGTTATAGGATGTTTTAATTCCATATTCTGCTGCTCCATCACAAAGTGTTCTACAAGAATCTTTTTTTGTTTATTTATTTCTGCATTCCTAAAAATACAGAAATTTCACTTTCACTGACCCTGTGTAAACATACTTGTTTCATCAGGAGTTAAAATCTGTTCATATGCCTCTTGCCTTGTACTCAAAGTCTGTCTGAGTAGTGAACTGCACAAGGAGAAAACCAATATATTGAAAGATCTGTTTCACAGCCATGAACATCTGTCTCATCTTCAAAAGTAACATAGTGTAATCTGGATATATATTCCCAGAGTGGAATTTTGGTAATTCAGATTAGAAGCAATTCTTGATGTTTTAAGGAGCCTCTTTATTACAAAGACAATTACACAACCCACCAGCACAGTACACAGGAAGGAGAAGTTTATTTAGCAAGAAGGCTCCTGACAGATGCCAGCACAACTGGGGCAGCTAAATTGGCTTCTATCAATAACTCTTTCAGCCAGCTTGTACAAAATCCTTCTGGGTCTAAGCCCTCAGATATGCTCTGAGCATATTCAGTCATACCAACCACTCCAACACTTCATGTGTGGCTCAAGTGTACTAGTTCATCCACTTTTTTTCCCCAAAGCTTTATTATCTTCCATAACTGCTCTTCCTTATTGCTTTATCTCCTGTATAGTGAGTGTTGAGATCAGAAAATATTTTTCATTTCAATCCTGTACCCTGTGGAGTTCAGTCAGTTTTAAACAATGTATTGATTAATCTTTACCTCCCTTGGGCTGAGTTGTTCAGCATCAGCATAGATGTATCTCTGGCTTTCAATGAAAGAACTGCAAGTTTAATGTTTTTGCATATGAGCAGGAATGCCTTAAGCTTTCTGATTAGCAATAAAGTCTCTAAGTTCCTTCATACTATATTACTTAAATACTGGTTTAGAAAGAGTAGAGAAAATCCCAAAATATTCCACCCAAATATTCACTGAAATATGTGAATACATTAAATAGTATTTTTCCTCTCTAAATCACCCAAACAACACTTTACTTCAAAGTGGCCACAAAACTGAGATAGACAGAGAACACAGAATACAGAAGGCACACAAAGAAGCAACTTTTTTTTTTTTTTTTTTTTTTTCTTTTTCCTCTCCCACAGGATCAAGGCATGGAGAGTGGAGAGAACTGACCTCCTTCTATTTGCAGTCAATGGGTGGGCCCTTGTGATTTAGCCATCTCAGTGCCTCTAAGACAAAAGTAGGAGGAAGTGAAGGAAGACTGGCAGCCCACAGTTATCTGGAAGTGGACACAGAAAAAAAAGAGTGAGGCAGGGGCTGCACAGAGACAAAGAGGAAATACTGAAAGTGTCTAGGGTAGGTAAAGGGGAGCATATAACAGCCAAAAATATGAAGAAGAAAAAAGCCTGATTAGGAAAGAAGGAAAATAGTAATTGAAGCACACTTGTGTCTATATTTTCAGTAATTTTTAGATGTAATGTGAGTCAAACAAAAGCAGAAAAGTCTGACCATGGGTAAATATAGGCAAGTCTAAAAACCAAGTAAATAATTACAGTTCAAAGCTAAGCACATAGAAAATGCAATAGCAGAATAATTACAATGCTTTTGGCTATTTTCTCTGAGCAGAACTGCTGTTTTATTGTCAGTCAGGATAACTTCAAAAATGGAAACTCTTTTCTTCACATCACAATAATTAGATGTATTTATATCTTGAATGAGCAAAGACCTTGTGATTTAGAAAAAAATAGCAAAGAGGTAAATGAGACTCATAAGGAGTACAACCTGATGTGCTTCATTTGGCACATATTTTAAATTTGAAACCATCATGCTTACGTTTTAAAAACTATCTTTATACAAGGATCTCACTCCAGTTTGCTGTTCTTTGGTTAGATTGCAGTCACAATTTAAAGAGAATTCAACCTGATTAGGAAAAAAAAAGGTAGTATAGGAAATGGTTCTGATAATTTATCAAGTTGCTGACTTCCCTTAAAGACAACACAAAAGTAAGGCCACAAGTGGGAAGAAAGATACTGAGCCCCTCTATTTTTCCATAGTGTAAAACAAGCAGCACAGAGTTCAGAGATGATAGCCTAACTTAACATAGGGTCCTATTATTTGCTGTCTTTTCTTTTAAGTGACAAGAGCTTAATTATACTTTTTGGTACAATTATATCTTTAAGCTCAAATGCACGGAAGGTAATTACTCTAGTGGACTTTAGTCATGCATCTTTTGGCTGAGTCAGTTTAGAAGGACCAACTTATGAGCATGTGTCTGGATCATGAATCTATGTCTCTCTCTGAAGATCTTGGTTTTGGTCCTCCTTCCAGGTATTAAAAATTCAAAGCTCCATTTTAACTGCAAATAGCACCATATAGTACTGTAAAGAGTGCATAAACATATCTCACTTCATTATTGCATTTCTAGTGCAACTGATTATCTCACAAAGGCTGCACGTAGTCAAACTGTACAAGGCCTTGCAAGTTAAAGTTTTGACCAGTGGGGAATGAATTTGGAAAGAGAAACTTGATTTCAAGTCAGCTGAAATGTTAAAATACTCTGAAAGATTAGATCCATTGCCCTGAAATGAGTAACAATAAAAAATATGAAGAAATTATTAAAACATTAATTTTTTATGATCTCTGAAAACCTCTCATATGGAAATGTGTAAATTAAAACTTTACATATTGTTTCCGTTAGAATAAACTAAAAATTTAGTTTAGAGTGAAATCTAAATTTAATTGAATTTAGGTGTTCTTTGCTTATGTAAAATGGCCAGCTATATGAAAAGCAAAAAGAATTGCCAATAAAAAGAAAATACCACAGCTGGTACCTCTGCATTTGCATGTTAGTTAATAGCCAAACACAAAATATAAAATTTAACAAACATGATTTTTTGTGGTAGTTTAAGAATATTTGAAGGTAAGTAGGTTTGAATAATGAAGAGAATGTTGCAAAACAAAAGACACTTCATCCTTTGAATGGAAATAACGTAAGATGAGAAAAAGAGGACTAGAATCAATATGGGACAATGGGAACCAAATAATGATAATTTCTAAAATTACAAATGAGGAGTATTTGACAAATAAAATCTGCACTGATCAGTACACTTCCAGAACAACTGGTAAAGAAGTCACAGTAAATAAAAAGAGTCTGTGGTCAAAGACAGAGAGCTGAAAAGTCTTAAAAAAAAAAACAAAAACCAAAACCACAGAAGGCTATAGTCATTTTGGCAAATGCAAGCCTCAGTTGTGTATCCCAACTGAAAGTCCTCAGTGGCTGAGGTACCTATGACCAAACATGATTTTTTTCTATATTATTGATGTCATTACCACCTCTGCCCTTTCTGCAAGAAAAGAAAAAAGAGAAAAGAGAAGAAAAGAGAAGAAAAGAGAAGAAAAGAGAAGAAAAGAGAAGAAAAGAGA
>NC_031769.1:57506069-57510353 GCF_001522545.3 Parus major
AAAAGAAAAGAAAAGAAAAGAAAAGAAAAGAAAAGAAAAGAAAAGAAAAGAAAAGAAAAGAAAAGAAAAGAAAAGAAAAGAAAAGAAAAGAAAAGCCCTAGCTGCTTTTTCACTTGCATTGGAAATATAGCTATTTTATAGTAGCCCAGTAAATTTGTTTCAGACAAATGGAACAGCTACACAAACATAAAGTATCTTATAAGGTCATATGGATACATTCCTACGTTACATACAAATCTATTTTTTAAATCTTAAAAGTTGACTGGTGGCTCTTAGTCTGTGGTCTGTATCCTTCTCTGAATGGTTAGGCCCACTTCCATTTCAGGAGCCCTGTGAAAGCCAACAGTGGGACTCAGAGCTATTGGAGCTACACCTAAACTCCATTTGCCTCCACACACCCACCTTGCTTTGCAGGCATTCCCACCTCTCTTATCCCAGCAGCCACACAGATGAGAAAGGGAAAAGTCCCTTGACACCTAAGTTGTCCCTCTTGCACATGCACAGGATTAGCCTCCCTGCCAATTTAGCTATTATCTGTCTAATCCTCCTTTTTGAATAATCTCCTTCATGCCATGTATCTAAGTCCTATCTGAGCCACCTAATCAGGCTAAAGCCATTACTACTTCACTCAGAAGATCCAGTGGGAAGCTCTGCAACTGGAATGGATCTTGGACTAAGGAACTGACTTCTCCTGGACCAGTGTGAGTGGAGCCAAGGAAATGAGATATTCCAGTAAAAAAGCAGATGTGAGGTTTGAATGTAGTGTCAGAGCTTAGGGGAATGTGAGTTGGCAGACAAGGATCAAGGAGAGATGTAGCCGGTAAACGCAGAATAGGGCAGGAATCATATCTATGGGGAAGTTGAGGAGTGGAAGGCCAGAAAATCGGTAAAAAAGTGAGAGGTGGGCTTAAACTACTAACATTCACATTAGCATTAAAATTATGGTATTACATCCACAATGAGATGAGCGACTAAATGGAAAAATCCTCCTTTTATCTAATTTTCATGTGCTTTAGTTTTAGCATTAAATTATTGGAGTGCATTTGGTGCTGAAAGCAGATGATATTTATGGGTCATCACCTCCCCCAAGGTCCTGATGGGTGCTGCTCTTGGCATTTTTGATCCAAGCACATATGCCCAAATGTATGTTGAGGCCTTTCACTGAGCCTCTAAAGCAAATCTTAGGCTTTACTTCAGTCCAAGTGTTGGAAAATCCAGTGAGCTTGTGAGACACCTATTTCAGCACACCTGCCTTCCCGTGAGAACTCAGCAGCACAATAGTTTGTCCCCTCCCCTATCAAGATAGTAAATCAGTAAAATTTCCTCATATCATGGGACATCTCTGGGACTCCTTACATTTCTAAGCACACAAGTTATTTCTGAGAACAGAGCGCAGCCCTTTGCACTCCTTTGCCCACATTCTGACAGCTAAGGTCCAGCAGTGTACATGAACAAGCTAGATTTTTGTTACATAAAATAAAGGCTGCCATACTTTTTATTGGACTAGGATATCAGATTCTTAAGAGAAGTTATAATAGAATCAAGTTACAATGTCAGTGTGATAAAAAGTATCACATCATTGCTCTGTCCTTTTTACCTTATTCATTCACAGATTGAAGTTTCCTGGATTTCTGTCAAAAGAATTAGTCTTTTAAGAATAGAAAAGACCAATGCCATCTTTATACAGTTTGGGAATTCATCTTGAGTAGCCCAGAGATTAACAATTATCAGTGATAATTGAGTCAAAGGCGTCTAGGGAGTACACTAACAACAAAATAGACCATGGAACAAAAGACAGGTAATTCAACAGTGCACAACTGCTGAATAATCATTTAAACCTTACCAAGGGTCATGATAGCAAATAAAATAAATTAAAAATGAATGCGTTTAAAGAAAGGACGAGGGAAAGAACAACAATGTACTCAGAGGGAACCAGGCAGTTCTGAAGAAAAATGTGTGCAGAACAGAAATTGTACAGCTGTTAACAGGAAGGAAAAATCAATTTTACACCACATAAAGGGATACATTTACATCATTATGATTATGTTGGGAAAGGATTAGAATTTCACTTTCCTCAAAGCATTCTTGCAATGTGTCATATGATTCTTCCTTATCTGATGATCATGATGATGCATAAAGAATAGCACCTCTCAAGCATCACTTTATTCAGTAACAGACCACCTTGTGTCCCTGAGCTCTCTGACTGCCAGATCTCATGTCTTTGTTTTCCATAGGTAAATTTAATTAAACCAGCAGAAGTGGAGTTATAATGGTTCACAAGAAGTAGTAGTAACTAGAGGGGGAAAAAGGGTGGGGGAGAGGAGTTGAAAATGTGCTCATATTCAGGAGCTCAGTAGCATTAGATAGGCAGATCGATCCTAAAAGTGGCATAAGCAAGGGATGCAGAAGAAAGCAAAACCCAGACAGCTGAATTCAGATGCTGGTGGCATAGGAAGACACAAGTCATCATTGTGGAGAACACAGGTGTTTCAGAAATGGGGTAGTTAAACAGTTATTTGCTCTTTCTTTAAATACATTTTAAAAATCTATCATTGTGATTTGAATACAGGTACAAAATATGATTGTACATGTGCAAGAACAGGATTGACCAATGCTCATAAGTAAATCCATTTCTTTTGTCTAGAATGAATATTTTAATTTCATTCAATTTCAACCTCTTTTTTTAAATTCCTGCTACTTCATCCAGCAGGGAGTAACAGCAATGTGAATTATGCCTCTAAAACAAACTATCCAGATCCAGGGAGACTAAGAGGTGACAGGCATGAGCTTCCCCCAACATCCTGCTCCCCCCTTCTCAGCTATGTATGTGTTCACTATTTTAAATTGTATTTGGCACCATAAAAAAATAAAATGCAACTACATGGTCAGTTACAGTCCATTCTGCATGGGAAGAAGATCTATAGGAATGGAAAGCTATGCTCTCCAGTGATATTTCCTGATTAGTTTCAAACAATTTCAGAAAGTCAGAAATCAGCCTGGAGGCAGTTAACTGCAATGAGCTGTGTGTAGGAAGAAATGCCTTCACCTCCTGCCCAATGGGGATTGATATTCCTTACCATTGGCTTCGCTACCTCAGGTCTCCTTCATCACCCTGCTCTCCAGGACAGATGTACACCTTCCTCATCATCTTCTGACCCTGCTTGTGCAGACACTTGGAACTGCAGAAGTTGAAAACAGTTCAGAAACAGGTTCTGGGTGTGTTTGTACCCTGGCTTGAATGACTGAGGGAAGAGAGCATTTATTAGAGCTGGTGGTGGCCTAAGAAAGGTGACATGTTGAACAGATGAAGAAAGTAATGAGGCTCTCTTTCAACTACAACTTTGGCACACACCTGCTTCCTCCTAAGTCTCTTCCCCACTCCAGATCAGGAAAGAAAATTTTATTTGAATAAAAGCTTTTATTTAAAAAACAAGATTTTAAGTAAAAAAATATCCTTAGAGGAGCTAGAGAGAACAAAATCGACTGTGTTACACTCAATTCTCTGCCTACAGCAGCCTTTTAGGTGTGACTATCATCCCAGCCAGTTCACCACCCGAGAAGCAGAAAGATCTGCTGAGTTTCCCACACCCCTATGATATTTTTTCCATCACCCCTCAGGTGTGGCTGTCTGCTTCCAAGCCTTTAATTCAGCTTTTTGGTCTCTGAAAGAGCAGATCTGCAATGGCTCTGCTGGTCTGCCCATCCTCTGTCTCTCTCTGAATTTGTTCAGCAGCATTTCAAGAATTGTCTTCAGCAAGTCCACCCAGCTTCTTCAAAGAAAATAAAGCCACATTACAACACATCCATCATATACAGTCTACTATAGTTGCAGCAACATTTGAACCCCCAGTAGGGCTGAAAGGCCAATTTTATGACATCAGAATACAGGCAATGAGTCCTGAAGCGCTGGTGATGATCCTAGATAAGAGCTTTGTTTAGCTGAGATGCATTTTATATATTCAGAATGGGCCCATGGAATTTGATACTGTACTACTGTAACTTGTAATAGGAAAACATTTATTGCAGTCAGTGGAGCAATTATAGCTTTAAAGTGTGACATTGAGGCAAAAACAGGGCTGATAATTAAAAATGAGTGATTTTTAGAGTGTGAAATACTGAAGACAAGGAATAAGTTGTAAGTAAAGTTTGTCTGAAGGCATACAAGCAAAATCAAACAGTTAATGAAAAGCCTGCAGTCTGCATAAAATATATATGCACTGTGTATTACCTTTGCCTGCCTTCCTTCCTTCCTTCCTGCCTTCCTGCCTTCCTGCCTTCCTGCCT
>NC_031769.1:57510433-57542150 GCF_001522545.3 Parus major
CCTTCCTGCCTGCCTTCCTGCCTGCCTTCCTGCCTTCCTTCCTGCCTTCCTTCCTTCCTTCCTGCCTGCCTTCCTTCCTCCTGACTTTATGATAGTTATTGACTCCAGTTTTTGCTGCAACCTTTTCTGGTCATTTTGGTAGCAACAATTTAATAAGTGACTAAAATTTCCCAATCATTCTGAGAGGAAAAAAGCTTTCATCCCAGTTCCTACATATAAACCACAAAATAACTCATGGAGGACTATATATAATGGGGTTATACCACTCTGGAGAAATACTAACTTCAGATTCAGGGACAAGCAAGTGGGAATTCTAAAACAGCAAATCAGCTACCAATTGCATGGTCATTTTAGTGGCTGTGCCTTACTTATAGGTGTACATGGAAAGAAATAAATGGAGACAAATCTACCCTTTTCAGCCAAAGCTAAGAATTTAGAGGAGTATCTGACATCTTAAAAAATAAAACCAGCAATGTGATGGGTATTTGTGATTTCTCTGAATGTTTTCAGTTACATTACAACTAGTTATTGAGTAATACATCCTGGGAACAGAATAGTACAACTTGCCAGTGTACAAAATAGCATGGACAGAAGCCAATTATAACAATAATGATAGCAGAAGTCAAATACAAGCTGAGAAAAGCTTACCTCAAGTTAATGAACTGGCATATAGATGAATTAAAAACAAAGAACAAAAAATCCATATTGAAATCCCTGGCAGAGTTTCAGCTCTACTGTAATGCTCTAATCATGAAAACTACTGTACATTAACTTTAAGTGCTCAGGAGAACACTCAAATCTCTGTCTTGCAGTGTAGAAACAAGGGCTTTTTTTCTGTTTTCCAATATCCTGCTAGGGTCTTGCCTTTACTGGGTCAATCAGCAATCAGGTATGGTATGGATCAAAGATTCTAACCCAGTGGGCAAGTTCTAACCTTTGTAGACCATGGATGGCATATCAGCACAGATTCTAAAGCTGTGGCATGGTTTCAGCAACTGAAATCTGCTTTTGGCTCTTATTTAAGTTTTCCTTTGCTTCTGTGGCTCAAGACAACTATAATAATGTAATTCATTTGAAGCATTTGAGTGAAGCTTTACATTATAACATTCTCCATAAAAATCAATGCTAAGAAATCTCTATAAATATCTCAAGCCTCTGAAGACTTAAGACCAGCAGCAGTCAAGAGGTTTGACTGGCTGTCACCTCCTCAGAAACTGCAGAAGAATAGTTAATGCTCTGGCAGGCAGAATCCCATTGCTATCACAAAACCAGGAGCTTGAAAAGCAGATGACTCAGAGGTATTGGCATAAGAATCTTTCAATTCCATATTATTTTCATGTAGTGTTGCTAGGTTCTGGGTTTTGTTTTCATTTGAATAGTCATTATAATGACTTGAAGTATGTTTTAAACCTTGCAGGAATTTTCTCTAAAAATGAGCAACATTTTGCAGGGCTCCTCAAAAGAAGCCTGAAATGGAAACTGAGAAGAATAATCTCACTAGACTACAAGCAGAGCCAAAGAAGATTCTGGGCATTTTTGCAATATATTATTCTCTCAAAAGAATATATAGTGGAGGTATGTTATTTCAAGAACATGGTAGAATGTTTAGCCCATTTAAAATGCAGCTAACTGATCATCTTAAAATAAATATTTAAATGTTTTAAAAATAGAAATGAGAAATGCAGACCAAATGCTGAATCCATTGTAATTCCTATTTGAAATTTGTCAAATTTTACGCATTTCAAGTTTTGAGAGTGTTTTTTTGAAGTTACCGTTCTGAATCCAATACCCTGTGCTCAGGGTAGTGAATTGCTAAATTAAACTGTCTATTGACATTTTTTTAGGCAAAAATGGAAGATAAATTGATTTTCTTGGATGCCAGTATTCTGTAAGAATGAACATCCCCAAAGAGACTTCAAATGCAGCCTGTTGTCTTACTAATTTGCACACCATGCTACTTTTTTTTCCTTGATTAAAACCTTAGTAAGGAACTGCTCAAACCTTGGGAGTTGCTAGGCATAACTGAAGGCCAGCATGTGCCAAATATGCCACAGCACGGAGTCTTTAGTTGTCATCCAGCATACTGTGTGTAAGCAATTGGCAAGCCTCTTCTCCCTTTACCTCCCAGGACTTTTGTTATTGAATTGCTACATAGTGTATCTTAGCCTAATTGAACTCATTACTTAAGGGACTACTCTGTCTACACAAGTATTCAGGAAATATTATTCCTGAAAAACCATGAATAACATTCTTATGCTGGAATAAGAGTGGGCTAGATAACATAACCAGATAAAATAATGAATAAACAGGTGCTAAAAGATGTTCTGGCAGCTTCACTGAATCCAGAGAACCTCCTTGGAAACTCGACAAGGAGCAATTCACTTTTAGCACATAAGAGCTGGTGGAAGAAGTCCAGCTTCCCAGGACCATGAGACGTGACCTATGAAATCACATGCTATGAGTCAAATTCCTAATGGCAAGAGAGGAAGATGCTGAATGGAGTGGTCTGATAGAGTCCATTCCAGTTACTTCAAAAGCACAGCTATGTAAAAGCAGGATAGGAAATTACTCCACCTAACAGTGTATTTTGCTCCTCAGGAAAGAAATGTTTGCCCTCATAGGCTTTAATGGTCTCCTTGAGCCAACCAGGACCAGGGAAAGCAGCCAGGAATTGCCCTATCAGACTGCAACATATTCACAGGAGGCTTTGACACAGGCTGAGAGACACCCTCCCATTCAATATCCAGGTGGGATCTGGGGGGCAAGGACCAATTTCAATATCCCCTTTGGATGTAACTGTCCTCTTCCAAGAGAGTGAAAGAGTTCGAAATTATATGTATGCAGCTTCTTCTGGGACCAGCAGCCTCTAGAAGGGGAACAGGTCTGAGACATATTGAGGTATAGATATACTTTGATTATCCCATGTTGTTCCAGTATGTACCAGTATGTATGTATGTGATTTATAGCACAAAAAGTGCACTGGAAAATTTGTGGTTTAAGAAAAGAGACACATGTCTCATTCTGATGAAAAAGAGATGATGCAGTCACTGCAGCCTTTTCATTTTTCCCATACCAGTGTAAATCAGTAGTGATTCTGTAGAAATTAGAATATCTTTGCCCAGTAAAAAAGATGAGTCCTTTCACAGCTGCATTTATCAGCATGTGCTAAGGGTCATTTTCATTCCTCCTTTGGAGACCTATGGTAAGCTTTAGAAGTTATGAATATTCAATTTTTTTCTGAGACTGTGGAGTAGGGGTAATCTGAGAATCTACTTGCAACATTCATGCACACTAACATTGACTGGATGATATTTCTAGTTTCAGGAGCTCCCCAGCCTTAACAACTGAACTTGAATAAGTGTTTCCCGAGTCTAACAAGAAGCTGAACCCATAAACACACTGCTTGGCTTCCCTCAGATAGTCTTGACTTCAGATAAATCAATCCTTGTAAAAAAAAACCTCACGGTTGTTAATTGCATAGAGGTATGGTTCTGTTTCTTTATGATGTATATTTTTAAAATCTAGTATCTTAAATTCTTATATTTTACTATTGTGCTTAATTCTGGTACTGTGCCCATGTTTGTGCTTAACACTACTATTGCCATGATCTCTATGTTGGTTGCTTATCATGTGTTCTTGTGATCTCTTAACTTTGCTCCAATTTTGCAGTAGAGATATAGAGGTAAAGCTTCTTACAAAGATACTTGTGAAGAAAAGGCTCCTTGTGGTACTCATCTGAGTTTTTCTTCCATCTCAGCATTATATGTGAGTTGTTTGATTGAAATAATAGCAAAATTTGATTACTCCTTGTTACAATTTGCTTGTTGCATAGAAAACATTAGCCACTAAATAAATGGGGGTTTGATATAGGTGTTTGGGAAAAGTAATATGCTGCTATTTTTAAAAGGTATGGAAAACCAAGGTCAGCCTGAAAGAGTTTCCAGGCATTAAGGAACTAAGAGTGGAACTAGTTGCATGTTTAACAGGTCCAAGAGCTGAAGCAAATAAGCTTGAGTGTTCAACATGTGAGTGTGCAGTAATCCCAGCTGGACAAACATTTTAAAATACTTCAAAGTTCCAGGGTCCTGAATTTTGCTTCACTGTGCAGTATCTTCTATCCATAGTCCCAGAAAAATAAATTAACTGGAATTAGGGGGAGGTATGAGTAGGGACAATATGGCCTGGCCCCAAAAGAAAAAAAAAAATATATTAATCTCAACATAGTACAAGGACAGATGTGTGTACTGGGAAAATCTAACAGTACCTTAAAGGAAAACATGTGAAGAACATGGCCATGTACAGAAAGACAATGAAACCAAAGAAATAAACATAGCAACACTACTTTGCTGAAAAGAATCAGAAGACACATTATCACAGAGAACACACTGGCAAACTACTTCATGAAGATAGTAGGGCTTGGAGGAGAGAAAATATGTAGGCTGCAGAGACTGCCAGGCTCATTTAAACTACCTTCTGTGAGGCTGGAATTGCAGCTATTGTAATAAGTTGCATGACAACACATTGAAAAAAAATCCATTTAACGAGTAATACTGGTTGGCACATGCCATTACATTACCAAGGGCAAATTGTGGAGAACTGGGCTACACAGTTAAGTGAAAGTACTACAGAGTGGCCCAGGCTGTGGCCAAATATTGGAATAGATGTCACAAAAGTTACATAAGAGTTTGTTTAAGATTTAACTGAATTTTCATTTAAGGAAATTTCAAAAGTTCACAGGAAAATGGATTCTGTTACCCATTAGAAGCATTAGGTAATGTCTTAGTATAAAGCCCTTTGGTTTTAGTAAGCCAGAAGTAAGGGATAATGGCAGACTAAAACCTAGGTGAAGGACTAAATTCTAACTGTGAAGTTATATAGAGGACTGTGTTGGGAATAATCATTTAATAGAAAATGGGAAGAAAAAAGGCAGGTCCCAACCAAGTTCTGCCTGCAAAACTCCTACCTGAAAATGTATATTCCCCTGTTTAAGGTATCTATTCATATCTGCTCTTACAACAATTGTTTTAAAAAGCAAAACCCAAACCAATCCTCCTATATCAAGCACATTTTTGAGAGTATAATATGTATGTATATATATATATATATATATATATATGTATAGTATGATTGAAACCTCCTGATGACCACATCCTTTTATGTGCTCATTTTATTCACCACACACAACAGGCAATGGCATACAACTTCCAGCAGAGGTTTTCTCTTCCTTACTCTACCAGCAGCCTGCCTTAAATATGATATTTATGCTAGTGTATATATATGTCCTATATGAAGTGTGCAGCAGAACAAGTGCCAAGCCTTCAACAAAATTATCTGAGCCACAAGCGCTGATCAACACAGAAGGGAGACGACAACCTACGATGTGTTGGCTGGTAACCAGCATGGAATGGGGTGATGGAGAGATGTCAGTAGTACCCAGAAGGAAAAGAAAGAGACATTCTTTAGACTGGATTCACCCACTGTTGCTCATGTGTTTGCTCCATGATGTGCCTAAGTGAAATCAGTGATATTAACATCACTGGTGACAATCCGGTCAAAACTAAACCAAAAACTTTCCTTACAATCAAATAAAAATAAATCAAATAAAGAAGCCAAGACTATCAATAGAATTAATTGAGCCAATATATTTAGCACATGTCCAGGTGCTAAAGAGGCTGCTTAACATGGTATTGTAAATCAGATACCTGTAAAAAAAATATTAACTATAGTTTGCTGATCTGGGAAACAAATTGCTTTCTGTTCAACATTCAAATGATAGCAAGCATTACCTTTGGAATTATTTATTCATTTTAACATACTTATATACAGTGATCTCATTCTGATATAGTAGTTTATTTCAACATAATCTAAGTAAAGACTTCTATGACTTACTGAAGGTTTTTTAATACATTTGAGACTTAGACACTTTCCTTACAAGCCTTCATATATATGATAGCAACAATATGTCTTTTGTTGTCATGTTTTCCAGTTTTTATATCTTTACTGAGAGCCAACACCATTTAACGATGTTTAAATTGCATCTGAAATGGGCAATGCTTGAGCAAAATATGCCACACACAGTTTGAAATTAATCTAAGCAGCTAAAGAAATTTAAAACATACATGTTTACAGGTATATATATTATATATTGGTGTATAATAATGTATACACACACATGTATTTTAATGTTTAGCTTTAATAGCAAAAAGTACAGTAGAATTCCACTGATGGCAAGATTTGATTGTAGAGTATCCATAGAAAATTGGTGCACTTTTTCTGAAAATCAATACAAGCTCAAAACAAAATGTGATACCAGATAATTCTCTGCCATAGCCTAAAACTGATAATCAATTTGAACACCTAAATAATTGAATTAAACCCTATAGTAATCAAATAGGCATTTGATAATGAAATACCTCCATTGAAAAATGTAGCTGAGTAAAATTTTGTGTCAGTCCCAAGTAGGTGAGTGTACAACATTTAGGATAAGGCCTCAGTCCTGACTGGAGCTCATAGGTACTGCTGGAGTACAAATAATAAATAATAGCACATGTACTGTAGAGTCTCTAAAATCAGTGATAATACCAAGCATTTTCCATTTTTGAAACACTGTACAAACGTAAAACTATTCCTCACAACACCCCTGTGAGGTAGGTACAAAAGTGTTGCCCCGTCTTACTGATGGGGCGAGTCATCTCAATTCTACAAGGTGCTAGCTGATGCTGCAAGGGGATTCCTGGAGGCCTGATTTCCTGATTCCCAGAGGCCTCAGAAGTATGCTGTTCTTAAGCAAAATATTAATTGAATAAAGAACTTGCCCACATCCTTAAAAATGACAGTGGCACAGCCCAAAGCTGTTGGCTTTCATATTTGTCACTTTGTCAATCGCTTGGGACATTCTCCCTTTGAAAAAATAAGGTACTATACATTGGTCCTGTGACGTGCACAAACACGTATTTTTCTTTTTGTAAATCTGCTGATACCTTTGATATCTGCAAAGGGAATGCATTTCCCTGTGAGTGCATACCTTGTGTAGCAGACCTGTAGCAAGCAAGAGTCTCCCATTCTTTTACTTTTATGCATAAATATTACAGGCTATTTTACTCATTTGTGTGCGTACTCAGTAGTTGTATGGTGACATCCAATTATATATTAAGGGGCACAGCCATATACTTTTTTTAGATTCAGCTTTCAGGACCTCCTTTAAAACTGGGATAAGCCTGTGGAATGTATTAAAATATATGTATTCTCTTTTTCCTCTTTTGAAAAATAAAGTCCGGAATGCTTTTGCTTAGACGTACTATAAAATACTCTGTATAGCTAGCCATTGCTTTGAAAATGCGTAAAGAAAAGCAAGACATCTGAACCTGGAAGCAGTCCCTCTTGCACCAGAATAAACCTGGAGTACCTCCACTAAAGGCCGTAGAGCTTCAGGGGTGCAAAAGCAGGCAGAGTGAAGTTAGGATCGGGACTTCCATCCTCCTGCCCATCTGTGGCTGCCCTCTACCAGCAACACTAACGAGCTTCATGCCTTCATCTGCAGGAAGGAGTGTGAATGGCATGTCTGTCAGCAAATCCTGCGAGCTATGCACATACCTGATCACATCACTGAAGACTTCATCACTCATTATGCTAGTGTTACACATAGACGTAAAAAACAGGCAGCTCTTTTGACCTCTGCAGAATTAGAGAAAAAGGAAAAAAATAAACCACACTATCTTCCAAATGGCGGAGTACATGCAGAGAAGTAAATTAAAGGCAACACAAATACAGCACAAATGCAGCTTCAGAAAAACAAAGTGTTTGCCAAGAGACAAATAACAAAACAGGTAAAGAAACAGATAATATATGGAGGGGTAATATATACAAAATGAAAAAATAAAAAAAAGGGTAAAACTTAAGTTATTTCAATCAATTAATTATTTCAATCATTTAATAAATGCTCCCTTTCTAATAATTCTTGGGAAAAATGGAAGTGAAAAGTTTGAAAGCCTTGCTGGAACGCTCCCCTTAAATAATCATAACAGGCAATTTTTCTGATCATATATAGAGTTCCTACATTGCTCTATTTTTAAACATCTGTAATTCAACAGACTTTGACCATTTTCATCTGTGTAGCATATTTTATTTTTTAATGTCTTCATATGATAAAAAAAATAACCCATACATATTTAAAAATAGATACCATTCTGCTTTCATCCTTTTTTGGGGGGGAGAAGGGGAAAGCAGGGAATTTTCCTCTTGTGTTTTGAACAGAAACATAGCTATCAGCTCTCCTTTGCTTTTCTTCTCTTTTGCATATCATGTTTTCTCTCAGCAAGACTCAGGGACGTGCACGGAGGAAGAAAAGCACAAATCTATCGTTGTTGAGTCACCTGAGGAAACTCATACCTTCTTTGGGTTCGTCTTATAAAACACAGTATCTGCATAACAAGGCCACTGAAAAATGATTAATACAGATTTTTCTCTTTTATTTATCTTTTGTCTGTTTTAAATGCAGCAGGCATTCACCATCGGAATATAACAGCTTGGAGTTTACTCAAACATACAGCTTTTTTGCCGGAGATACTTAACCACATGCCTAACCTTAAGAATGTAAATACTTTCATTTAAATCAAGGTGAAAAAAAAAAATTGGATAAAGTTAGACATGCTTTGATAATTGAGGTTATTGAAAAAAAAATACAAAACAAAACTATGTGTTTAAACATATAGGTTATGTCATTTGGAATGAACGGATGCGAGTTATCAATTTTTTTCCTTTTTGTATTTTAGAATTTGAACTGCTCCTGATAAATTTGTTCACAAATTTTATCATGCAGTGTATTGTGAATATTAGGCAGATGTTTAAACAACCTGAAAAGGAGGCTTTTTCATTAGACAGTACAGGATAAATGTTCAGAAAGCAGTCAATTTGAAACAGTAGTCATTCCGAAGTCTGTTTTCCCCCCTCAAAAATATTTTTTTGGTGTCTTTTTTTGTTCTACTACCTTGGGATAAATGTTCTTAAAATTTATTTTCATTGGAAAAGAGATTTTAATAATTCTATCCCTTTACACTGTTAATATAAATTAGAAAAACGTTTGAATATACGGTGTCGACCTTACTCTGATTTTCAGATGCAACGATTAGAAGTCATTGACACCAATCTACCACAAGTGACCTTAGTCTCATATCTTGTTCTGTTATTAGAGTAATCAAGGAACGCAATTCAGAAATAATATTACATCCTGCATTTTATTCAATTCCATATGACAAAAATAGTAACCTAGACTAAGACATCCATTTCAATCAGTAGATGTGTCAAGCCAACAAGATTTAATAATAAAAAATATTGGATCTAGGTAACAATTCCCAGCTGTTTCAGGGAGGCTCCTAGCCCTACATGGTATCACAGTATAAAAATAGTGTCTCTCTTCACCATGCAGAGAGGAATGGCCTAGCCCTGAATACAAAATGGGGTCAGTCTTACTGTACCATCGTCAACCGTCTTATTTACAACACTTTACATATTTTTTCTCTTTTTCCTTTTTCATTTTTTCTTCTCTGTTTTTCTTTTTTTTTTTTTTTAATTTTTTTCCTTTTTTTTAAGTTATACACATTCTTTAGGGAATAGAGATAACACTACATGGTACCAAATACTAACAAAAAAAAGTCACACCAAAAATTACACAGATAAATAAAAACATTCAATTGCTGAAATACAGCAACATTAAGCCACCTCAGTTTTCTTTTTCTAATGCTTGGAAACACCCCTAACCACCCACACACCGTGGCAAAAAAATTATGTTATATTGTAGAGGTGTTACAGATATATACTTTTGCTCAGATATAGATATATATTTATATCTATATATTTCTATCTCATCATTGTAGAAAATGGAGCTGTAGAGTTCATTGTTCATTTCCAACAGAAACAAACAGCTAATAAGTCTTTGAACCTCTTTTCACTCCATTACATGATGGCAGAAATAGTCCATCCTCTTACAGTAATGGTTTCTGTTTTATAAGAAAGATTGTCCTATTTTTCAGTCTCAACTGAGAAGACCTCACTGTCTGATTTGTTCTTCAGGGGCATAAAACTCCTTGCGCTGTTACCCAGCTACCCATAATGTCCCTCAAGCAATTCTGCTGGACGGAAGTTCAGAGTGTCAACTCCACCATGCTTGTAATGCACAAAAATGAGGTAGTACACAAAACATTTACTGTTCAAGTTTTGATTAAGCCCCAGTCTCCTCAGCATCCCCAGCTTATGAGTGGAACCGTTCCCATTGTTTACTCAGCATAATTCCAACAATGCAATCAACGTAAAATTATATTTGATTAATCAGAGTACATTGTGCTTTGGAGCAATCTGAAAAGATAATCAGACAGTTGGAAATAAATACAGAGCATTTGTGTGTTACTACTGCTCACGCTGCCCAAAAGTTCTTTTTTTTGTCCCCACTGTTATTAGGGAGTCAGCATCTTTCTTCATGGTTGTGTGTGAAAGAGACAGAACAGATTACAGGAAAATTAAACCTACATAATGTTCTTCTTCCTCTATCCTAGACTTGTATTAATATCACACTTCTAAGATAAATGTATCAGAATTCTGTCAGGGGTGGTCACATTTTTATGTGGGCATCATAGAGAAGTTAAATGAATCATTTCCATTTAAGAAACAGCAGTCCCCATATTTCCTAAGGATCTGACAGTTCTCTGCAATCTTTTGCTTAGTTGATCGAGATCTCTCATTGTTTGAGCTTAAAACAAAACATAAACTGCAACAGGGTCCTCCTCCTTATTCCTTAAGTCAAAGTACTATTTATAAAATAGTTTACATCTTTGTTCAATTTCAAATTATAGACAAACCTCCCTAATACAAAATACTAAAAGTGCAATAGTATAAATTAAGAGTTTGCAACCACATTATACAAACATTACCTTTTTATTGTACAGCTTTGATAACACGGAATATTTACTCACAACTGTTTATAATGTTGTGAATAATATATGGTGCTAAGGTTTGTCTGTAACTTGTTTTCCGATCATTGAGCTAAAATTCACACTACATTTTTTTTTTTCATTTAATAGAACAACTGTCCACATAGCAGCTACAAATATTTAAATAAAAAAAAGGTTTGTTACTGACAGGTACTTGCACATGAAAAGCATGCTATCTTTCCCAATAAAACTTCACAATTTTGCCTGCATTGAAAGGAACCACTTATTCATAGTAAAACAAAACTTGCTTTAAAAAAAAAAAAAAAAAAGGGAAAAGAAAAAAGAAAAATCACATAGCCAGATGTATTTTGCAGTACAAAAGCTTCATTTAAGTTTGGGGCTAGTATATTGTCTGTTACCCGCATAGTCTTAACATTATAAATACTACAGACAAGGATACTGTAATAATACACAGCATTGGGGTACTAAATCACTTATTTAAGATTAAGATTCCTAAAAACATTGTCCAAGTTGCTAACTAATTTGAACAAAACCAGCAAATAAGTGTGACAGAATGCCATAATGAAGCCCCCCTTTCTCAGGTGATAGTAAGTTTTGTAAGAAGCAAAGTGAATGTAGACTAGCCTCTTTCTGTTTCTAATGAAGTTATCCCATGACTGGTTTGTTTTCTGTTAAATTAAAAGGTGTCAAAGTTCTCAGTAACAGTCAAACTCACTGTTGAAAGAAGTACCATGCAGATCTTGCAAGACAACTTTTCAGCAGCCACAAAGTTATGTATTTCTGCTATGGGTAAAACTTTAAAGGGAACCTATGCATTTAGGTCAGGAAACTAATGCTTAGCTTCAAAAGCTGTACATGGAACAGGACAAGTGTTGTGTCGAGTAGAGGTCCAACAGTTATTCGGAATGAATGCTTTTAATTTATGCCAATCTCTTTATTATCCTCAATAAATCTGGTGAATGGACGACTGGCTCCCGTTTCAGAACTTGCTTTGTCCAGACTGACAATGGGAGGGCTGCTGCCTGTGCGAGCTTTGTCCATGCCACCGGTAAGGTTACTTAGAGGCGGGATGGCGCCTCCGCCTAGACTTACTGGGAGCTGAGGAATGCCTCCGTTCTGTATGACAGAAATCTCATTGTTCTTCATAGCAAGTCCATTAGTGATAGCTGCAGCATATTGGTTCCAAAAATTGGGGTCAACATTCATGGCCCGAGCTGCCAAATCCTTCTGGAACATCTCGGAGAACTTGAGAGCATCGCCCCCGAGCAAAGCCATGGGGTTTTCCACGGAGAGGCGTCGGCCACGGCGTGCAGGGGCGTTATTCCACATGTGAGTCCCCATGTGAACCTGCAGATTGAACAGGGACAAGAAGCACACCCAAGTTAGCACATTCTGGTGAGGCGTCAAGCCTGAAATGCTGTTACTTACAGTAGCACTTGCTTTTTTAAAAAAATGCCTTTTATTTCACATTGAAAAAAAAAAAAAACAACTCCAGTAAAAACAGAGTTCTAAGGTCCAGTCAGCCCACACAAAGAAAACCCAGTTCCATAGTAGTTTTTCAGTGTGCATTTGCTTCTTCTCAGTGAAAACAAAGAGTGCTGCAAGACTAAAGGGTACATACTCTCTTGGGTTAGACAATTTCACATGCAAGCTGGAAGTCCTCATGTGGTGAAGATTACCGAGGGCATTACTCATACATACTAGGAGATGGGTGGTTTTTCCCTTTTTCTTTTTTCATCCTGTTTTCATGTTTCATCTTGTGTCAGAAGCACTGATTAATTTGCTAAATTTAGTATTTTTAAAAAGGACATTTAAAATGTCTTCCCCAGGCTGTGTCCTGATGGTTAACCAAATGGCAGGAATAAGAGACATCAGTCCTGTAGTAACCCATTGTAAATCTGTGAGAAACAGCTTTCTACTCTGCAATGGCTGCAAAGTAGTATAGAAAATAGAAACTGGGGGGGCACCCAAGGAGCTGAGAAAGCTCTGTGTTTCTGGTTTATAGCAAGGTTATTTAGCATTGATAGTCCACAAGAACTCTCAGAACACGTCCATCAGCTGACTGGGTGTGCCATCGCATCTGTCAGAAATACAACATGCCTGCATGTACACCTAGAACCAGTTTAAAAGTTCACATCACTGCCACTTTCCAGTCCTTATCATCCTCACGGTGGAAGCATAGTGACTGCCACAGTACAGCAAGCATTTCCTTGAAGCTCCCTTCTCACCTGTCCTTGGGACAAACGCTTAGCACTAAAACTTGCTGAGTTCAAGAGCAGTGATCTTTAACCCCCCCCTCCCCAAGCCTTTACAGTTTTATGTGGCCTCTTACCTTAAGATTCCCCTTTGTGGTAAAAGCTCTACCACAGATTGTGCAACCAAACGGTTTTTCACCGGTATGGGTGCGCTCGTGTATCTGCAGTGCACTTGCTGAGGAGAAGGTCTTCCCGCACGACTGACAGTTGTGCTGCTTGGGAGTCCGGCGAGGGGGGGGTGCCAGCATAGGGGTGATCCCCGGACTCATCACTGTCTGTGGTGCAGCAGGAACCTGGATTCCAGCTGGAAGCGAGGGAACCTCACCCAAAGAGATCGGCTTGCTGTGACCATTCACTTCCATTTTGATCATGGTGGGTGCTGTACTGGTGACCAGGCTAGGAGTACTTTGGCTGGGACCTAGAGTAAAGTTGGGTTCAAATAACTGAGAAGGCAGCTCTTTTAATTTGTGCGTCAGTAAGTGCTGTTTTAAATTACCCATAGTGGAACACCCACGACTGCAGACTGTACAAACAAATGGACGTTCTTTAGTATGGCTGCGGTAGTGAATTTCCAATGCACTCTTACAAGCAAAAGGCTTGCCACAGATATTACAAACAGTACTTTTAAACTTACCACGTTCTCTGTTCAGGAACAGCAGACTAAAAGGAGCCTCCTCTTTGATGACCGGTCTTCCTGGGTTGGTGGATGTCAGATCTAATGCACCTCCATTTTCAGTTGTGGGTGGCGGACTGTCCGGTTTTTCTGTCTTTAATTGTATTTCTTGCGGCTCTTCCTGGTTACTGAGACCGGGGGACTTTGATCTGAAACTTTCACTGTTGCTATTCACAGGAGACAAAGCTTGCATGGAGGAAGAAGACTCTGACATTGCAGGGCTGCCTGCACTCTGGCTTTCAAGATCACCAACGGCTGATGAGGAGTCATTGCTCAAATGGTCACTTTCCCCTGATCCATTTTCTATGGATTTTAAACTGGTCAGCTGCTGACAGTTCATGACAGAATCAATCATTTTCATTTGATTCTCCAAAGCAGCAATACTGGAGATCACAGAAGGTGGTGAAGAAGGACATGACCCAGAGTAAGAGATAAGGGGTTTGGATGAATCACTTGCCGTGTCCTTTAGTTCTGGGTCCTCTTCCATAGAATTTTCATCAATGTCATCATCAAAGTTGCTCAGTGTGTCAACATTCTTCTCATCATAGGAAAGCTCTGAGTCCATGGCATCCTGGAAGCCCTCTGGTAGTGGCGTGTTTGGAATTTGCCCACCCATATGCATACGAATGTGCTGCTGAAGAACAACCGCGTTTGTAAATTTCTTCTGACAAATGGGACACGAGTGCTGTACTCTAAGTGGTGGCTTTGCTCGATGAACTCCAAAATGTGTTTTTAGATTGCCTTTTGTAGTAAAGGCACGTCCACAAATTTTGCATTTAAATGGTCTTTCTCCTGTATGTGTTCTGTAATGCATCTTGAGAGCGCTCTGACAACTAAGCACACGGTGACAAATGACGCATTGATTTGGATCTGTCATCTTCTTATCAATGTTCTCCACTAGCTGTTGTAGTTTTGAGGTTTCTGATGTTTGCATAGAGTCTAGCAGACCACCAAATGGAAATTTTGCCTTAAACTGGTCAGACACTGCTGGAAGCACAGGGTTTGGGAGGCTTGTTGCAACGCTGCTGTCTGTAACCACCGTAGGAATTGAAGATGTGGAAGCTGCAGAAACTTGCCCACCTGCAGAAAGGTCCCCGAGCCGTGTGCTCGTGGGAGGCAGAGTGACAGATTCTGCCTTGGTCAGAGATGAGCCACTCTGAACGGGCTGCGGGGATTCAGCAGATGCAGGAACGCCTGACTCAGAAGTGTTGAGGCTCGGGGATAGAGAAGTGCATTCACTGGAGGCGGGAGAAGGCCTCTGGGGTGATCTGCTCATAGGAGTGATACTCGGAGAGTCTCCGTAACTGTTCACACCAGGTATAGTGGGGGGCAGCTGGAGCCCAATGGAAGTCGGGACGGTTGGTAAAACAGGTTTACTGTCTAACCATGTTGTTACCGGCTTTTCGGGGGGCAGCGACATCCCATATGGGATTCCAGAGCAGGTGGGAACGTTATCGAGGTATTCTGGAACAGGATAAGGGTTCATCTGAATATGAGGGTATTTCTCTTTATGCCTCTGAAAATGAACTTTCAGGTTGCCCTTTGTGGAAAAGCGGTTTCCGCATATGTTACACTTAAAAGGTCTTTCGCCTGTATGCGAGCGGAGGTGAATTTGTAAAGCACTGTCACTTCCAAAGACCTTGGCACAAAATCGGCATTTATGTTTAAAAAAGGGATCCTCGGAGCTTGACTTGGGTTCAAACACTGACACATTTGGTGGCTTTCCTTTGCGGTGCTTCATAAGGGCAGACAAAGGATCGAGCGCATTAGCAGTTGCGGCGATGCTAACCAGCGGATTGGGGAAGATTACGCTATTTGATGAAGTCTGAGGTAGAAGTGGGTTTGGCAGGCTGGATACTGAGGTGAGGCTTCCATGTCCTATTGAAGGTGGAGTCGAAGCATTCTGGGGCTGTGAAGCACTGTTAGGAGCATTTGACACAGAAATGGGAGTTATGGACGTAATTGCGTTCGAGGAGGAAGGTACACCCGATTCAGGCAGGGCAGAAGAGCCACCGCCGGATATACTGGGTGTACTTGCTCCAGATGTAGGTCTCGAGATGTGCTGGGAGCCGTCAAAGGCAGTGGGCTGACCACTGGTGGCCTGCCCCACAATGGCAGAAGGAATGACTGCAGTGAGCTGGACGGCGGCGCTGGCGGCAAACCCCTGCAGCTGGTTGGAGGCCTGCCCGGGACCACCCTGGGCAGCCACGATCTGGTTGAGGGATGGTCGCAGGGGTTGGCGGTTCATCATTGCCACCTGACTGCGGATCTGCTCGATCAGCTGGAGCTGGTGAATCTGCTGCTGCTGCAGGGCCATGAGCTGCTCCAGAATCATGGGGATGGCCACAGCCGTCACCCCACTGCTGATGCTCGCGGAAGCGGTGGCCCGTGCACTCTGCGAGAACTGCGCGACTGCCACTTTAGTGCTCAGCAGAGTCTCTAGTGTGACATTGGTGTTTGGCATGTTATAGCTTGTCATGGAAGATGGTTCAGGGATCTGAGGTAGAGGAGTAGCTGTGTTTGAGGTGCCTTGAGTCTGGAAACTTTTCTCTGCAGAAGTTTCTACCTCCATTGGCTCTTCTTCTTTTTCCGTGTTTTTTACCTCAGAGCTGTCATTGTTTTCTGCCTGGACGCCTTCTTCAGCAGCTTCACTCTCTGCCTGGTCACTGGGAGAGCTTGCGGGGGAGGGCTCAGGGAATTCCTCAGCAGGGGGTGGAGCTGGCTCATCTTCGTTGACAATCAGCACCAGGGGGTTTTTAGTGCAGCTCTTCTTGTGCTCCAGGAAGTCCGTCCACTTGAAGAACTCGGCGCAGCATTTCTCACAGACGTTGGTTTCTTCGCTTCCGCTCCTGCTCTCGTTCCCGCTATCACCATCATCTGCTCCTTCTCCCGGGACTGCTAGAAAATCAAAAGATTGTATCAGCCAATGACTTGTGAGACAACTCTCCCTACATTTAAAAATTTTGCACATAAGTAAAATCAATATTTTTTATTTTGTACAAATTGCCCCACTTCAACATATCTGAGGTCCCAGCGTGCGTATTCTATGACTCTTTCTACCTAGCTAATCATTTTCTTAGCACAATCCATCAAATTATGAGGTGCTATCAATTGTGGATACTGCTTCTTAATGAAATTCCATAGAAGCCATTGATTTCCAATATTTTCATACAATTCACAGCACCTTGTCTGTTGGGTACAAAGCAAGCTTTCGATGGGCTCATTAGGATTCCCCTTTACCATCAAGCTTCCTCATTTCCAGCAAAATTAGAGATGCCTTTGCCACTTCACTTAACATTGCTAAACTAATCTGTAACCTTTCAAACTCAAATCAGCACCTGACAGGACAAACTGGGCCTCTGTTACTCAAGTGTGGTCCTGGACTACCTAGATTTATTATCTTTATACAGTGTTGAGACACCATGAATTTAATGTAATTCTATATAACCTTTTAAATCAATAAGCATTTATTTAACTTAAGAATTTTCAATGAAATGAATTCAGTTATAAAAGTAACAAGGGTATGTAAGCACTTCTAGCATTTTGACTCAGAAAAGGAAAGTCTTCCTTATCCCAAAGGTAGATACATAAACTAGCATTATGTCTTTTTGCATGTTGCTTATATATGCTTTTAAATGCTGCTGAAATGAGCTGTTCTGTAATACATAAACTGAATGCCCCCTATCCTAGCTATAAAATTAATATTGTTTATACTTAATACTATTAATTGTTTCTGTCAGATGCAATATTTCTCTAGCAAAAAGCCACATTAAATTACATGTTACTGCCATTAGCCAATAGAGTTCATTTTAGGCAAAAGAGAGGTTTATTAACAAACTAGATATTATATATTTAAAGTTCATTTGCACTGACATGTTTAACATGAGAACGTCAATGTCGTAGTCAGGCACACTTTTTTGTACCTATTTTCATCTCTCCTCATAGAAAGACTCAACAAATTATATGCTTGTGCCATAGTGGAAAACCCACTAATTGGTTACACATGTTTAATTACTGTTGTAGGCAGCTACTTCCTCTGACTCGCGTTACCCTCTTGTACCGAATAACAAGCACGTTAAATGAACAGAATTCTAATTCACACCTGATCAAATAAATAGCTGCGCAGGAAGGAGAAATCAACATACAATAACATTTTTAGGGTGGTTTTTTTTTTTGTCATGTTGGGGAGAAGGAATGTAGGTAATTACTCAGGTTCCATTTGCTGCTCTGGACATAGCTGCTTTTCGTCAGCCCACAGATCGAGTGACAACAGCAAATCAGTTCGGCAGAAGAGAATGACAGCTGTAAATCAGTTTTTGTTATGTGCATTTGAGTATGTGAGAAAAGTGGCTCTGAGTCTTCTTGCCTTATCAATAATTTATTGTTTTGCTACCGAAAGAAAACGTACTAGGATGTCTATTAGTTTATTCTCTTTTATACTCAGAAAGAATGCTCAGCCAAAACCCTGTGCTAAGGTTTCAATTAAACAGCCATATTCTATTTCTCTAAGAGAGATGTGGTCACTTAACTGAAACAGAAAACAAAAAGAATGCTCTCTGCAATCGTGGTATCCCAAGCTGCACTCTTATTTATCTGGATTTTAAACCAATTTTTATACAATTAGCACCATAATCCAACATCAGGAAAAAGATTGTGAAGCTAAAAATAAAAATAAAAGAGCCAACAATTAACAAGTTCTTCTACTAAATTCTGTTGTGATATTAGAATGCTGGTAGTCTAAGCATCCTGCCAGAGCAAGGAATGTAGTATGTATCTGTAATGAGGTTGAGCATGGCTAGAAGCAAAGACATAGCTGATTTGTATTGAAGATAGGCAGAGTAAGCAAATAAAGCGTCCAATACTGTTTCTACTAAAATGAATGGCAACACTTCCATTGACTTTGGTAGAGGCAGGATTGGGCCAAAACCCTCAATATCCCATCCTTAGTATGAACAAAGCTTCATACAGCTATGAATATACCTGGAACTGTTAGAGAATGCCTAAAAAAAACAAAACAAGATTGCCAAGAAATTCAGGACTTATCATTTCAACAGAAACAGTTACCAAAAAAAAAAAAAGGTAGCAGTGGAAAATAAAAGGAAAGTGTAATCTTGAGATGTTCCAGTTGCTTTTAAAAAAGAGGTTTTTACAGAACATTAACTATAAAATCGCTTTTGACAAAATTGCCTGTCAGTTCTTTCAGTCTTTGCTCAGCTAAAACTCCCTACAGATTTCAGCGGAGAGTTTTGTCTGATAAAGGTGATAAATCTGTGCCCTGAATACTGTTCCCTAGCCTCTGAGAGCCTCTCAAATTTATTATTTTCCTGTACCATCCAAAACTGTACCTTTCAAAAAATTTAAAGATGACACTATATCCACTACATACTCATGCATTCATAAACCCAGTGATATATGTCACTAAGTAACAGACATGCATTTTTTATCAAGATATGATAGCTGAATGTAAAATTTTTGTAGGATTTTAAAATTCTACTGTATTTACTAGTTAAAAAAAAAACCAACAAAACACTTCTTCAAATACTACTGTTTTTTTCCCCTTCTATTTTTTATTTTTCCTTTTGGGAGGGGGAAATAAAATACAATTCAAAACAGTCAAGAATTATTTAAGATTTCTGCATGATGTGCTGAACCTGTTACACTTTTTGGATTAAAATCAATAATACATAGCTGTTGCTAGACAATACTAGACTAATCCTTATGGTAAATCCTTCTGTTAAAAACTATCACTTTTGTGTTACAAAAATATCACAGAAGATAACACGATTCACCGCAGAAAAAGAGCATACTGGCAGCAGGTATCCTAAAGCATATGTTGCAAAACCCAAAGCCTCCCAAAGCGAGTTAAGTGAAAAAGCAGACTTCCAGACCACATTTTCGGCGCGCGCTTCAGCTCTCGCAAAGTGAAAGCACGCAGAGTACAGACCAGCGAAGCATCCAACACCCAACACGCTTGCCTCTCTCCAGAGTCTTTCTGAACTAAGACAACTCAAACAAATCCTTATTTACATTACAGATTTACATTTTAAAAGTCGGGGAGACAGATTCTCTGGTCCTTGCTCGGAATCTCTGGAGTGCCCTGGTTGGTAGTACCGACCACGCACAGAGAGATGTCGTTTTTCCAAAGGCTTTCACTGGGAACACTTTCTAGTCCTATTTCCAAACATTGGCAGGCCGGGTTACAGTTGTGTGTTGTTGTTGTTGTTATGATTATGATTATGATTATTACTATTATTACAACTACTGCTTCCAACATTGCTACTGAGTGATTGCAAAGGAGGATTGATTCTTAAAGAAGCTGCTAACTGTGCATCTCTCCTTCCAGCCTTTATCTATATATTGGTATTCTTTTGTTTAAGGAGAGCTTTTTCTAAACAAACCTAGCACAAAAGGTTTCAGTAATTAGTAATGGATTCAGGCAATATAGCCATTCAAATATGGCTGTCCTCTGATCTAGAATGAGCTGATCAAACACCAGCAAGCTAATTATTTCAGACACTGTATAGTAATCGCTAAGCCCAAATGTGAACATTTACAACCAAAACAGGTATTATTTTATGCGTTGGTAGACAGTCTCATGATCTCTGTATATCAAAGCTAGTGTGTATAACATGTAAGCTTTCCAAAGCAACCTTAACTGCTGCTGCCCGCTGCCAGGAGGTATTAATGTGGACCTGCTCAGCATTTCAAAATAATAAGCAGACTGGTGTACTTGTTCTCAAAGAAACGGCAGTCTGCATTTGAAATATAATTTGTGGAAAAGTACATGAGGAATGCAGTAGTATAGCTAAATTCTTGGATAATCAGTGCTCAGCTCTGCTCTCAGTGAAGTAAATGGCTAGTTTTGTGCTGTCACAGGGAGAACAGGCTCCTGCCTGTACTGAGTGGGGACCTATAGCTCTGTTTTGCATTTCTCCTTCCCTCAACTCCCGTACCTTAAAAATAGCGAGAATACTTTTTAAATGACCGATCCAAGTTCATTCACCTCATCATCTATCTGCCTTGAAATAGTCAAGGACTCCTTTAGAAAAATATTTCAAATAATTCCAAAGAGTTGCTAGGGGTTTTCTTCCCCCCAGCTCAACCTTAAACTAAACATACTATTAATCTCACTGCAGTACTTTCCACTTAGGATAAATTATTCTGGCTTTTTAAAAAAAGCATCAAACAAATCTCTCTCAAAGCTTCACTTCCTTGGACAGGCAGGCAAGCAGGTGACACAAATGGCATGAAAGTAAATGCTGCTTTGCCATGGGTGACAGTACTTTCCTGCACAGTACGCTGAGGCTACTAAGACGCTTCACAGAATGACAGCCTGTGGTCTCAATCCAACAAGTCCTACTCAAATGAGTAGCTTTTACCTACATCTGAAACAGTGCTGAATTAAAAAAGATTCAAAGAATATAAACTAGCCATGCAAACAAGCACTTCCAAGAGTAGAAAAACTAAAAAAACCAACTGATACATATTTTGCAATATACTGGACAAATGGATATCACCTCTGTATTTCACAAATTTCTAACATCCCTTTAAGTAGTACTTACTGATGTGAAAGCAATAAGGCACTGTATTTGTTGTTGCTTTTGAAGTGTGAGTCCTCACTGAATTCAACAGGGAGTAAAGCTTAGAAGCATTCTACATGAAAGGTTATTTTTGATTCTTTGTTAAAACTCAGTCACTTTATGAATGACAGAAATCTATACCAAAATTTAATCATTAATTCAGAATATTAAAAATTTTAAATGCAAAAATATTAAGCTACAAATTAATTTTGTTTTTTAAATCACAGAATATGTATATTGCAGGGAAACATATAAATTTTCCATATTTATTTATGCTTTATAGATTGTCCTTATTTTCTGAGGTATTACAAAGGGATTGAATCTGTTAGGTAGTGAAGAACTTCATCTTTTTTCTTTAAATTTTCCTGAAGAGAAGCAATAATTTTTGTTATTACAGTGAGGATGTGATACAGTAAAAATTTTCAAGGCCTTGGAGGAATTAAACGAACACTTGCTTAATCTTACGGACATGGGTTGAATTTTGCAGTTCTTAGTTACACAAAAGGTGTTGAATGGGAGTTTTGTCAAGCAGTCAGGATCTCAGCCACTAATAACCTCTCAGTTATTTTCTTTTTCTCATTAGCAGTCTAACAGCTAACGGACTAATCTGAAGCTGCTGTGGGATGCAAGATGAATTACAGCACATCAAGCTTCCCATATGAAAACAGGTGAAAAATCTCAGGCAGCATCTCTCAGATGGTACCCGAGGCGAGCTCCTGAGCAGGTACCAGCCCACGGAGCCACGGTGGCTCCAGCAGGGCTGGCACTTTGCACCACCGAGGTCTGGCCCTAAAATTAGCCCACAGAAATTCAAACGAAGGCTTTTTTGAGAAAGACACTTTGGGATGGTGACACCTGAAGCCGTTCAGGTGCTCTGGTGACTCAGTGAGGGGGGTACAAAGGGTTGATGCCGGGAGGCTTTGCTCTGTGCAAAGTACAGTGTTTGGTACCCACCAAACACTTTTCAGGCAGGAGCAAGGAGGATGGTGTTGGCCTGCTTCCTCAGTGCCCAAGGAGAAGGGACACGGCTCAAAGGGTGTTGTGGGTCCTTTTGTCACCATTGGGAAATGTGCAGTCGAGAAAAAAATTGTCACTTCTGATTACACACACAGAGGATTTGTAAACCTGGCTTTACTGGATCTAAATTTTTATTGCCGGCATAGATCTTTCTCCTCTGTGTGAGAGGAGAGCTTCTTGCCTGATGTGAAGGGTAAATGTAATGAATGGGTGCTTAAAAAATGTTCCTATCTACTTTTGTGAAACAGACTGAAATTAAGCATAACATGCTAGTCAGGTTAATTCTTAAAATGTATGCTGCTTATTAAATGCCCAGTTTCTTAGGACTAACTGCCTCCAGTCTGGAAAAAGCTCCAACCAAGTATTGTGTTTAATTTTTGCTCCAGAATCTTTTCATTTTTTCCCATCTTAAATTAGTTCTAGTTCCACATAAGTAAATTACCTGAAAAGAGTCTTTTTGATTATATTAATTAAGGACAGCTACAATAAAATTATCTCTGATTATTCAGTAATTTGTTTTCCTGTTACTCTGTGTCATGGAATCCTCAAATTATGTGTAATTCATAGGACACTTGGGTAAAAACAAGTAAGAGAATCAATGTTTCCTTAGTCTTAAACATATTTTAAATTGTTGATACCTTCCTGAAGCATTCAAACAAAACTGCCTTGTAAAGGAATCCCACAAATGTTTGAGAAAAATATTTTCTGAAGCTTCTTTTTAGACTGTGCACAATAATACAAATGAAAGTGTGAAAGAATGTTGTATGAATTACTATTGTTTCTACATTCAGACCTCTATAATTGAGAGTTAATAATATTTCCTAAATGTAGTAATTTCTTTCAGGGCGATAAAAAAAGCCACTGTGAAGCAGTGTAGAAACTGTGAAGAAGTTTCAGAAAAAGAATGCATATATAAGCACTAGCTAAAGCTAAAATGTCTGCTAACTATGAAGACAGATGTATAAAATGCTCTCACATGCAAATCCAATAATCATTTCAAAATGTTGCTCACAGCATTTTGTATATTTAAACAAGAATTATTATAAACAGAACTCTGAGCCCAGTGCACTGGTACAGGACAATTATTTACTACTCCTATCATCAGAATGCTTATTTTTCCCTGAGCACAGATTAAATAAAGTAACAACATATACTAAAAGAACCCCATAAGTTTGCTTTAAAATTATATTAATTTGGAAACAGTAACCTTGTAGCAACATATTGATCCTGGAGAAGAACAGTACTACTTTTTCCTTAGCTCTATCATCTCTTACAATTGACGGAGCTGTTAAAGAAAGTTTTCTTAAATTGTTAGAACACGTTTATTTTCTTGCAAATTAATTCTTTTTAACTCTTTATGATAGCTTTGAATCCCATAAAGAAAGATGAATTATCACATACTGAGCCCAAGCTGTGAAACAGGAGGAGACAAATAGAGACCCCTACTGTGTTTAACAATGTAGAAGAAATTCCAGACTCAAAAGAAAAATTTTCTGTCCTTTTTCTCAGCCCACAAAAGCTGTTAGTATGGATTCGAACAGTGGAGGGCACTCTTGCTATGCAAAATCCGGCGTTGACCTGGCACACACGGTTTGATCTATTCAGTAGCCTGGATCTCAGAATTTGTTAAGTAACAGCCACCTGTGGCACAGGCACTAACTGTACTCTGCTTAAAACATTTGCAGCTTCTAATCTGTGCAGCGAAGCACTTCACTATATCAAACACTGGCGCCTTTCTCTGTGGACGCAGATGTGGAACAGATGCAAGTTTCACAAATTGTTTGTAATATCTGTGCAAGATATCATATTAAATAAGACCTGTGCTATGTTTTTCAAAGTCATATAAGCACTTACTCGGTTGGCTTTTATGGCACAGGTACAGTAATTTCAGGTTGGGCAGAATTCGTCTACAAATAATGAGGGTCTCTGCAGGAATTAAGTTTATTTGGAATACATTTGGAATGCATCGAGTTTTATTTGGATTCCTAAAAAAAAAATTAAAATTGAGGTAAATACTTCTAACACAGCTGATATGAAAAAAAATTAAAAACTGAAAAAACAAACCAAAACAAATAAACAGAGGCAGAACCATAGAGATTCTGAATTGCTTTCCTTAGAAAGTGCAAAATTAACCACATCTAAAACTACATAACTCTTAACACCCGACATAAATTAATGAAGCCAATTGCTTTCTGAACAAGCACAGAAAGGAGGACAAATTTGGTTTTAGAGGCTTACAAGACAAGGAGCCGACGTGAGGACCAAATCCTGCATCTCCTAAGAATCTCAAAACTGAACTTACGAGTTCTGGGCTCCTCTGAGTAAAAAGGACTCACAACCAGGAGTGCTTGAAAGAGCAAACCTGGAGCAGTTCAATGCCAGTTGTGATGCTCAGTCGTTTTGGTCTTTTGCCATTTGTTTGGTCCTTCACTGCAGAATTACCCAGGATAGCAAAGCCATAATGATCTAGACAAGTCCTTTAGCTTTCACCATTTATAGCTTTGGGGACATTAGTGCATCAACAAATTCATAAATGAAAGCTATCGAATGGCACCAGGAGAAGGGGTCTCCTGAAACGCTGAATGACGAGTTGGTTTTGATTATCTGGAACAAAAGTACGGCAGCACCTGCAGGGTTAATTAAGCAGCTCAAGATGCTGGGCTTCACAAAAGGAAACCTTTTTCCTACTTTAAGGACTGTAAACACTTGTGTTGAACTAGATGGGCATTTGATAAGCTGTGCAGCATGTAGCAAACTCCGAGGGATCTCTAGTTAACACTCAAATTCAATGTTAACACTTAACGGAACAGTGGTAAGCCGTGCTGCCAAGGTCAACTGCACAGATGTACTAATTGTATTATGAGCTTGACATCTAGTGGCCACCCCTGGCAGGGCAAAGCAGGCAAAGGTTAAATCAGCAAGCCTTGTCAAAGCACTTCTAACTACCCACCCTCAGGGAGAGGAGACCTGGGGAAGCTTTCTGGCACTCCGCGATCCCACCTTCTGGCCGGCATTCCCCGGCGGAGCTCCTGCGGAGCGACCCCTCCGCGCAGCGCCCACCTGCGCCCGGCCCGGCCCGGCGGCGGCTGCGGGGGCGCAGCAGCCAGCCCGAGCGCTCTGCCGTGCCTCCCTGCCTGCCTCCAAAGGCTGCAAATGTTGTCCGTGTTTCTTTTGAGACCGGTGATAGCTCTCAGATTTTTTAATATTATTTTTTTAATTTTTTTTTTTAAATTTTTTTTGGGGGGTGCTGGGGGAGGAACACCACACACGCGCCAGCGTTAGGAAGTGGCAATAGGAATTTCAGAAGTGCTTTTTCTAAAGATTTAGCTTAGGCTGTAATAACAAATATAGTTCAAGTAGGCTCACTTTTTGCACACTAAATATAGCAAGGAAATAGTAAAGCCCTCTCTCCTTAATCCTTTATCTTTTCACTTTTTATCTCAAAAGAAACAGATTTTTTTAAATGTGTTGTGTTATGGTTTTCTATCACCCTTACAAATATCTGTCTTTCTGGCTTTCACGGTTTTGAAGGGTGTTTCCTTGATAAGAAGAAATGTTCAAGACTAACAGCACTATAACTGAGCCAGCTCCTAAAAGTGGACCTAATTTTGGCCTAAATTCCCCTTTTTTAAATTAATGGAGAACCTTCACTACATTTAGTGGAAAATTTTAAGAGCGCAAAGGAAACAGGATTGACATTGATATATAAAATTCAATATGAGTGGTAGAACTAGATTTACTAGTGCTTCCTCTGGAAAAAAAAAATGTAGACAATTACTCTCATTTTACAAATACAATACAATAAAATAAATTATTTTTATATGCTTTATTGCAGAAACTCTGTCAGTACTTAACTATTTTAATGTCATGCCTGACCTGGTTTATTATCAACAAAAGTGATTGACTCATGCCCTGGCTGCTGGATAGTCAACAGATATGCTTGTCTATGTTTGGCAGACAACAAATCAAATGAAGGAGAGATATCAGGAAAATCTTCCCAGGACTCAGACTATTTTTCAGATGACACTAATACACTTTATTAATTAGGGTTTTTTTTTTTTTTACTCTTTTTCTAATGCCGCATGTTATTTGAATTGTAGCTTTTCCTCTGTCTTAGGCAAGGAAAAGTAATTTTCAACAGCTAAATGTATGCATGTTAATAGCTTAATTGCACAGAATTTGAACAAACACCTTCCAAAATTTCCTCCCTCTCACTCTGAAAAAAGTGCCTTAATGTCTGCCCCAGGAGATGGTGAGACTTCAAGTCCAGCATCACCAGATAAAATCTGACCCAGTTTTGTCTACTTCCATTGTTATACATACATCAGCAAATTGGCCAATTGCTGTAGTTTCCTTATTATTCCAAATATTTTTCTATGGCTAACACAATTCAGTGCAGAGTATTTTTAAAATTACACCATCACAAATGTTACATACTTTGAGCATGATGTCTCTGCTGTATTTGAAAAGTATTTATATAAAGTTTCAATTACCATTTCTAATCAAAGGGACAGTTTATAGCGATGCTAATTTGCCCTTTATTTTTCAAAACAAAAAGCCTTCTCTTACACTTGCCTCAGAATAAATATTTGCAAAAATCACCTAAGTTTTATGTTTACTGACAGCTGCTCGTGACTTCTCAAGTTTGAAATGCAACAGTGTCTAAGCAATAGAGAATAACCTCAATTTCATACTGAGGAATGTCCCCCTAAAATGTGTTTTAACCCTCCCTATATGCAGATGGAGTGACCACACTCACATGAGGCTGGCTGCTACATGCTGAACTGTGTCTTTGCTGTAGCTGAGCCTGTGTGTCTGTGTACATACTCCAGAAGAATACTAAGTGCAGTCACCAAACTGCCCCAAACTGCACAGCCCAATCCCACTTTACCAAGATGGAACAGATCAATTAGTTTAGATTATGCTGTGTGTGTTGAAGAGTGGGAGAAAAAAAGAGGTCCAATATTTTCAGAAATGACTGCAAAAGGCACACTGGAAAACTCTCTTTACACAGCTCACTACAAGGTATCCCTCCCACCTCAGGCTAAATATATCTTTGCCAGAAACTTCACATGAAGAGGTCCAAAGCACCATTTGTCATCACTCATACCAGAACCTCACTTGCACACTCTAAGAAACACTTTTCAGCACTTAAAAATGAAACAAAACCCAACAAAAAAGAATTCAACAAAAACACCCCAAAAACAAACAAACAAAACACTTTCTATTACCTCTACTTTAAAACTACAAATGCTATGTCCATGGTTTAATTTTAAAATTAGTTGGAGTAGAAGCATGTTTATTGTATCTACAATTCCGATTCATTTGTAATCTGGTGAATTAGGCAAGTGTATTAGAAATGTAATTCCAGCTATTACAATGCGTTACATTTACTGAGAAACTGAGATTATTGTATTCTACAGGCAGTCATCTGAGTCCTGCTGCTGCTGTTTTTAAATGATTTCCAGCAGATCTTCTCATTTAGCAACCTCAAATTGTGGGGTTTTTAATACGTATTTTTGTTCACTCTTCTACACCTCAATTATTCAAGAAATATATCATTGCCAGCTGTTTGTTAACATTTCTTTTCAAAATTATTGAAAAATATATTTTTTAGCATTTCATTTTTGACAAATAATTTCTAACGATTTTGAGTGTTTATCTGTAGTTGATGACATACTAATAATCTTCATATTTCCAACAGTTTCTCACCACCATGACAATGTCCTGTTTGAATGAAGTTGTGATATGCTGTAGCCCAAGATGGCAATAAAATTATTTGTTTAGATTCTAAAACTTTTGTGATAACGTTAGCATGAAAGTTCTGCTGTGACCAGTCAGCTTAAAACCCGGCCTAATGTTTGTCTTCCGTCCAGCACCCCAAACTTCCAGGTTTCTCTCTGTTGCTATGAATGTCCCTTAACTGTGAGGATTATATTTATGGGACATTAATTTTTAAATGCTCCATTTTATAAAATCTATTTTGAGGTGATATTAAACATGATTTCATTAAATAAATAATAAGTTTCATTTGCTTAGTCTTGCATTAACTCCTTTGGAGATAAGGAGCAAAATGACTGAAAAGGCTACACATATGAAATAATACTGCTTAAACAGTTTGCTTTCATAAAATGACAAATATTCTTGGCGCTGTGCAAACTATTTTTGGCCTGTTGCAAAATACACTCAGGAACTGTAGCAATATCTTGATCACAGCTGTGGACAGAAACGAAGAACACTGACTTGACAAGAAGTGTTTTAATTCACGAGACTTGGAGCTCTCATTATATCTGGCCTATAAAATTGCTTTCAAGTATGGCAATTGTTAGGCTTCCTAATATAACGTGTAAATGATTTACATTGCACTAATGTGCACTAGATAGCCCTCTGCTCCTGTAGCCTGTCTCCACCTTGCTCACATTTCTCAATTGAAAGTGCAAACCCAACTTTAGCTTGTTAATTGTTAACAATTGAGGGTTTCACTCTATTAATTAAAATATGTTTTAATAAAAGGAAACATAGCACATTTTGATAACAGCCTTCTAAGGCTGAAAAGTATTTTTACATTGTTGCATTTTAGGGCTGCTGTGAAAGCCGATTTTGTGCTATTCAGGGACCACAATAATAACGCTTTAAAATTCCTCACTGGGATGCAATGTAGTCCTTTTGATGGAAAGACTGTCTTTCTCATTCGGCAGAAATAAATCCATTCATTTGATCATGTAGTCATTGAGGGCAATACAAAACAAACCAAGTGTGAGAAATTCTATGTGATGAAGTAAACAAAACAAAACCCCCCCAAAAAGGGGAAAAAAAAAAAAACATTTCCATGACAAAAAGATTCTTTGTCCTTAATCTACCCACCATATGCAAGCGTTTCTTTTTAGCATATCTCTTGTTCTAATCTCGGGTGACATGGCTACATAGATAAGATTCACAAAACAAAACAAAAACCTAGTTTAACAATTTTTTTCAATTTATTAACTCACCAGGAGTGTCATAATGAAGTAGTGGGGTTTTATTTTCCTGTACTGAAATGGATTCAGAGCATGTAAAAGTTTATAATGCTAATGATAAATTCTTAGAGCTAGAGCCTAACCCAACAGAGATGGACTCAACAAATCTTGCTTTCATAATAAAATACTAATTCTTATCTACTTGTCTATATTAATTTATTTTACACTACCACTGTTTCCTAAGGAAAAGAAAAAAAAAATAAATTGAAAATGCACTGCTTTGCTCCTCCACTGTGACAGAAGGAAGCATTTCTCTGTGTGCCTGTTATTGTCAACACCCAAGTGGGTTTTCCTGGAGCAGTGGCAGGAGCCCCCTTAGCAGCTCTGGACAGTGTGGGACTTGCTCCCTGCCTCCCCAAACACCCTGGGAAGGAGCAGGAGGCTTAACAATTTGCCAGTCTGACAGATGTTTTAACCTGATGAAGTGGATTCACGCTGCCTTAAGCTTCAGGGCTCTAAAGTTCAGATACAATAGTCAAAATCCTCCTCAGGCTTCAACTTTGCTGCCTTTCTCTCCTCACAGATGCAACTTAAAAGTAATTATAGTTTTAAAGCAGGAGAAGGACTTTTTTGTCTTACTTTTCGAAAGGAATGAGAGAGAGAGAGAGAGAGAGAGGAGATAATATAGTGGAGCAAGGGGCCTACACAGAAAGCCAAAAACATTGGGGATCCCACTTGGTTATGTGAGAAACTAAGAAAGCGGTGGGCTCTATGTAAAGAGGAAAAGAAAAACTTTCAAGTGGAAGCTCTCAACTTAGTCCAGGATAAGAGAACATGGGCTTTGCATGCTGCAGTGCCAGGGACTACTAAGGAAATTAAAACTAATTAAAAAAAAAAAAAAAAAAAGGAAAAAGTAAGTAAGATGGAAGAAGAAAACCCTGCAGCCCTATTCCCGACAAGAAAATTACAGCAAAGTGGAAATAAAGCAGGATTACAGACCAAATCTCTCCAGCTTTGGACACTTGTTCACTAGCTGCTTGGCAGCCCAGATGCATAAAAGCAAGTGTGTGTGTGCCTGCGTGTGGGGAGGAAGCGAGGAATGGCGGATGGGCGAGAAAATAACCCTTCCCCACTGCCTACAGCCGGCGCGACAGGGGCTGGTGGCGGTGGTGGCACTCCGTGTCACCTACCACCGATGATAATTACAGTCGCAGCAGAGCCAGGAGGCGAAGGGGGGAAGGCAGCGCAAGGGGGAAGGCTAAAAGCTTCTGCTCAATCCTCTCGAAAATAATGAAACCAACTCCGCTGGCCCCGCGCACCCGAGCGGCTCTGCCCGCTCCTACCACGGTCACCCCGCGGTCCCCCGGGGCGAACGGGGGGAGCGGCCGGGGCAGCCCCCGCAGCCTGCGCGGGCGACCCGGGGCCGCGGGGGCATCCCCGGGCAGCGGCAGCCCTGGGGCTGTCCCAGGGCCCGGCAGCCCACGGCCCGCGGGACCTCCCTCGGCCTCGGGCAGGGCACCCCGGCCCCGGCTGCCCCAACTTTCCTGGAGCCGGTGGGGAGAGGGGAACATGGCTTCTGTCCGCTCCGAGCCTCCGCCGAGAGGGAGCAGGACGGGGGAAAAGGGGGTACCCAATAACACAGAGAGAAGGAGCGCAGCGGAGAGGAGGAGGAGGAGAAGGAGGAGGAGGAGGAGGCAGGCGCTGCTCCGGGGCGCCCGTTCCTGCAGCTGCTCGAGCCCGGGTGAGTGGGGAGGGAGGGCCGAGCCCCGCCGCCGAGCCCAGCCGCGATCAAAGCGCTGGGGAGGCCGGGAGGTTGCTGCTGGGAGGGCTGGTTAGGCAGGGGGTGGGCTGCAGAAACTTGGCTAAACTGCGAACTTCTCAGTTCCGCTGCCTCTTCCCCCGGCTGCTCTAATTCCCATTCTCCCGCTGCAGAGTAATTGCGCTCCCATGTTCACCATCACCATAAATTCACCTATCTCCATCCGAAACACGCTCACAAAAAGAGAGAGAGAGAGAAGGAGAAAGAGGTGCCGGGAGCCCTTACCGTGCTCAGAAACTACCTCTGCTTGCAGCTCTTCGTCCGATTTGAGATGCTGGGGTTTCGCTTGCTTTCGACGAGACATGCTGCTAACTGAGCCGTCTTGACTCTGCTTTTTGCAGAGGCATCAGCGACGTGGAGGTGGCAAGGAGGGGGGAAGGAATTGGGAACGAAGGAAGGGGGGTCGGGGGCTGGAAATAACTGTTCACAAATAAAAGTCGAGTTGCAAAACAAACCAAACAAATAACAGAAAAG
>NC_031769.1:57542282-57569782 GCF_001522545.3 Parus major
GCGCGGGGCGGCGGGGTGTGCGCGGGGCGGCGGGCTGGGGCGGCTGCGCGCAGCGCGCATGGGGCTCAGTAATTATGATTGTGAATAATGCATGGCGATTAATGGTGCTGGGGGCGAGCACGGATTGGCGCGGCTCCAGCGGACTCAGGCTGCATATGTAAATGAAGGACGGGGCTCCGCAATTAGCCGCTTCGCTCCGCCAAATGATGCGTCTCCCCGGCACCGGCAGCGCCGCCTGCGAGAGGCACCGACCGCCTCGGTGGCGGCGGCAGCGGCGGCAGCGGCGGCAGCAGCGAAGCACACACGCACCACGCAGGAGGGAATCTGTTTTGCACACACTTTACACAACATATGTGCAAGGTTCACTTGTTGGGAAAGGTCACGATCATCGCTTTTCTGTCTGTCGTGCTTTCTTCCCCCCGTCTCTCAGTTTCTTTTGCTCTGCTTTCTGGGTTTTGTTTGTTTTTGTTGGGTTTTTTTGGTTTTGGTTTTTTTTTCTTTCTTCACATCACGCTGCGTCCTCTGGTCTCTCGGTCTCGCTTTCCCCAGAAGTTGAGCTGCAAAGCATCTGATTTCTGTGTGTGTGTGAGTAATTTCTTCCCAGGAGGAAAAGAAACTTTTGTGTGTGCCTTTTCTTTTTCCTTTTCTTCTCGGTGTGCCTTTTTTCTAGCGTTGTACTGCTCTTTCGCCTTGATCTTCACATGCTTCTCTCTAGCTCTTCCTCCATCCTGTCTCCTTTCCCGTCGCTCTTTCTCTCTCCCCTTCCCGGCTGACTTTTGTTCTCTCCGCTCTCGAAAGCGCACGCACGCACACGCAGAAGACCTTGGGCAGTTTTGTCTTTCACCTCTCCTTCCTTCTTCTTTGTCTTGCAGCTTCTTTCTCCAAGCAGAGACTCCCCGTTGGTGGTGGTGGTCACTTCCTGTTGTCCATTGGTAGGAAGTTTTTTTTCTTTCTCCCTCTCTCTCTCAGGTTGTAATGACTTTTTGTGACACTCCTCACCCTTCCGCCCACCCACCCCCCCGGCTCAGCCGTGTGTCCTGTTAGCTAATGACAGCGGGCTCGCGTGTGCGCCGATGAGCAAGTCCTTGGTCTCCAGCAAATAGTATGAATCGTCTCCCAGTTTTGGGGGGTGGGGGTGGCTGTTGTTGTTGTCGCCGGGTGATCCCCCCTCCCCTGCCTTGCCTCGTTCTCAGCGGCGCCGCCAGTTGCTCCCTGCGCGGCGGCTCCGCCGGTCTCTGCCTCCGCTCCGTGCCGAGGAGCGCTGCGCGCACCGCGGCCGCTCTTGATTTCGGGCAGATAAACTTTCAAGTTTGGGAGCGGAGCGGGTCACACGGCAGCTCCTCCTACTCTCCTCCTCCTCCTCCGCCTCCCGTGCCGCGCTGCCGGGGCTGCCGCCGGGGCTGCCCCCAGCCCCGCAGCCCGATCCTCTCCCCGCCGCCGCCGAGCCTCCCTCTCCGCAAGCACTTTCCCAACAGCGGCTTTTCTCCCAGGCCCCCCCCTTTTTTTGTAAAAGTAAGGGGGGGGGAGGTGGGGAGAGACTTCCCTCTCCCCCACCCCCCGCTTTCCCCTCTTATCGCATTACAAGTTGCCGGGGAGCCGGGCCGAGCCTCCCCCGCCCCGTCCCGCCGACTCGCGTCCCTCCCGCCCCGTCCGTCCCCCGGGGAGGCGGGCGGCCCCTCCGCCGCGCAGCAGCTCCGTCTCCGCGGCCGCCGCCACAAGTTGCCGCTTCCCATGGCGGTCCCTGACCGCCTCCCCCTCGGCCGGGGCGGGCGCGGAGTGCGGCCAGCCCGCTCCCATGGCAGTCAGCCGCCGCTAGGATGTACCCCACCGTCGCCGATGGCCGCGGCGCCGCACCGCGCAGGGGCCCGCAGTGTGCGCACTGTCCTGTCGCGCAGCTCCGCGCCGCTCTGTGCATGTGTGCTTTCGAGGCGGGGGGGCCCCTTCAGCGGCTCCGGCGATCCCCTGCACCGTTTTGTTTTGTTTTCCTTTCCCTTTTTTTTTCTTTTATATTTTTATTTTTTTCTTTTTTTTTTTTTTTTTTTAATATTTTAGTCGTAGCCCGGCCCCACCGACCCCCGCCCCGTGCCACACTCGGCGGAGTGGCCCCGGCCCTCAAAGGGGCGCGGAGGCGCAGCCCACCTTGCCGGCAGTGGGAGGGAGGCGAGCAGCTCCGCGCATGGGGCCGGGGATCAGTGAAAGGGATTTCCTCCTAATACCCCCACCCCAGCCCGTGTAATCCAGCCCTAGTCCTTAAAACACACTAACCCCGGCTTCTTTGGGAGCCTTCTCTGTGTAAACTTTCCCTGCTGATAGCTCCCTTTATCTCGTGAGCTCTGATACCCTGTCTCTGGGCTTTCGGTTTATTCCCCACTTTTATGTTGGTAGGCAAACCAAATAAAGTTAGAGGCGACAGTTTAGGCCACTCCGGATGGTTTGCTGACATGCACAACATCCGCGACTTCTGTGGGGCACGTATTCGTTAGAAACGGGCACGACCCCTAAGGGAAAGAACACTGAAACGCCAGATCAATGCTTTTTGGTATTAGAGGAATGTACTTTTCTGTCCATCGTTTGGCGAGATGTGTACACGACGCTCCTTGCAATGATTGCCGGCTTCACAATTAAAAAACTTGTTTACTGCCTATAAATTCTAGTGCGTCTTCCCGTGCATCCATCCTTGCTGAAAAGTTTGGTCGTACTAAGAGTGTTTCGTTTAAAATACCTGGAGACAATGATGATGGTTAAAATATGATGCAATTTTCTATTATGAAGTGGGAGGGGACGAGCCCATTAATTGAGCATGTTTTTTTTTTCCGACAGAAGTAAGGATTTATTGCAGCCGGCTCACACGAGTAACACATTGTGCGTGTGTGTGTATGTGCTGCGTTAGACAGTGGGCAGAGTGAAGGTGAAAGTGAGCATCTGCGGGCGTTCAAGTAAACCGCAGCACCGGAGCCCTGAGTAGGGAGCTGGAGTTAGGGTTTCCCCTTCAAAAACAGAGAGGGACGTTTATTCCGACTTTTTTAGGTGAGGGGGCTTAGCTAGTCCTCTCTTTGGTTGAGATATTTGCCCGGAATGAGTGAGGACGCACTTTAATCTCGTCCAGGCGTTTTTCCCCACAATTGCTGTAGTACCTGAAATATGTCAATTTTCATCCAGTCATCCTTTGAAAAGATTTGTTGCTGTTGCTGAGGCAACATCCATCCCACCCCCCCCCCTCACTCCCCCGCCACCCACCACCCAAAACTTCGGCGTTTTCTATTGCTCGGTGCCTGGTAGTTCCCTCAGCAGCAGACGGTTTCTAGAAGAACGTTTTAAAAGTGCGATGTGAGGAGAAAGAAAAAAAAAAAAAAAAAAAGGCAGCTCATTGGCAGGGTTATAAACCCAAAACTTTGTTCTTTGTAAAATTAAAATGATTGAAAATTAATATGATTTCGCGGAACGTGAGAGAATCTTTAAGTGGAAAATTAAATAATCCCGTCTTTAATGTTTAATGAACAATGGAGAACACAACAGGCAAGAAAGGCATAATTACCAGATTTGTATCTCTTGACATTAACATATTCTAGGGTTACAAGTGATACATTTTATGGTTTTCTTTTCCCTCATGCCGCTCGCCTTCCCACTTTTTTCTCTGGGAGAAGGAGCCGGCCGCGCTGCGCGGGGCTGGCGGAGCCGGGTGCCGCCGGAGCGGAGCGGGGCGGCCGCTGCCCCCCGCCGGAGAGGAGCTGCCGAGCCCCGGCTCCGTCAGGCACCGCCGGGACGCACCGCCGGCCACGGCGCACATCGCCGGGGGAAACATCCTACACGACCTGCGTGGAAAACCCTGTCAGTGCAGCGGGCTCGAGAGGCGAGTGGAAAGTTATGAAGTGATACTCGTCTCCTCCTGCCCCTTCCTCCTCCCTCGCTCCCCATTACACGGCAAAGTTTTCCACAGACCTTTTAATTAATCTTCTTGAGTCGAGGGCGAAAAAAAAAAGTAACTGCGTTCGCTGAAGTTGAAAAACACTGCCACTGCAGTTGGGGGGCGGGGGGGAGGGGATGGGATCGCTTAGCCGCGTAAATCTCTGCGCACCCACACAGGTAGGGGCGCGCAGGCGAGCGGGGAGCGCGGTTGCGGGGCGAGCAGTCACGCGTGTTCCGGCTCAAACCGCGCCCGCTCGCTTCCCCCTCGCCGTGACTGGTCGGTCTACCAAAATACTTTACTAGTGGTGGGAAACAAAAGTGGGTTTTTTCCACCGTAATTAAATCTAATTTGTTAATTGTCTTCTTCTTTTGCGATGTTGGTTTCATTGTCAGAAGTGACACGTTATTATTCTGCCTGCTTAATAACGCCATTTACCAACCAGTACATGATAATTTTTTTACATTAATGCGACACCTAGTTATATGTTTGCTTTAATTTTTATCCTTTTTCGGAGTTCATAAAAACCATCAGAAAGCTTATCTACAAGATTGACTCTACAAAGAGCATATAAGTAGTTCTGTCTACACTTACGCTTTATACAAGGTTGTTGTTCTTAAACCCATCAAAGTTACCAACGTGCGGATAAGATGGATCTGACGTTTTGTGCAATCCATCTACTGTCTTTTAAAGTTATTCTTTTGCTCAGCAACTTTATTTGAAGGGGCATGCAATTATTTGGGCTTTATTTTCTGTCATCTCCTACTCTTCCTGGCAGGCTGAAGTATCGTCTTCCCACCTTCTTTCCGCACCACAACTTTTGTTTGAGGACCCTTGGGTTTAAATCCAGCACGATTTTTTTTTTTTTTTCTGTTTAAAGCTGCAATAACTGACCAGTAATTCGCTCTCACGTGAGCAAAGATATTACCATACTAATATTATTATTGGTAAGAAGAGGTAATTGATAACACCACCTGCCACTCTGCAGCAATCATGATGATAAATGTTTCCATCAGAGGAAAATCTGTGCTTGGTCTACCACAGCCTAACCCAAACAGCATGTCAAATGTCAATTATAAAGATGTTTCTTTTCTATTACAATTTTTTTTGTGGAGAGTAACTAGCCCCACCACGAGATTCATAGAACCAGTCTACAGCACATCTATGCTTAAATGTTTTGCCTTAAGCATTTAAGTTACTTTTTATTTTATTTAATACCTGTATCTTTAATACACCCTTGGGTCTAAATAAGCATTGATTCATATACACAAAAGCTTATGTTCACATGTAGCAAACTCCAATTACTATCTACTTCCGTTCCTTAACCTAACAACTGATAATTTAACCAAGAACTTAAAATACTTTGTGGAACATTTGTAATACACATCGTCGTGGGGACAATATCAAGACAACACACATTAGAGCTCACATACACATATCATTCACACATGTAGATGCAGATGTGCTATATGTATTAAACCCTTGTATTTGTATTGCAGCACGTCTGTCAGTACATACTCCAGGAAGTGCATGTAGGAATGCAGTGTGCATGTAAAATTAGTGGGCTTAATCCCTTTGAAAAAATCTGTATGTTTCTGAAAAATGTAAGTAAGGTGTGTATATATATATATATATATATATATATATATATATATATATATATATACTGCAAGCACACACACAAATAAACAATGTTACATTGTCCACTAATTTTAGCAATATAAATAGTGTCGGCAAGTATAAAAACTTTCATTGCCTTGTCTACAGATATGCTCAGAAGATTATTATTAGTTTGTATTAATAGATGCAGGCCTCAAAAGACGAAATCAGCTATTGATAATTGCAAGAAGTATACAGCAGCTACTGTATCGATCGGCTTGTCCCTTATTCCCCTGGTATAGGAGAGATAAGAAGACACACTCTTTAGTGCAATATAATTTCTTTTGACCTATCTGCTTGCTACAGACTTATGATGAATAGCCAGAGTGGTTAAAGTCCTTTATCACGAAAGTTACCCCTTGATATAATATTGATTCTTTATAACTAGCTCCAAACACAAAAATCAAACTGTCCACTTGACCATCATCATCATCAATATCATCACAAAGGCTCTGGAATAAAGATCAGCACAGGACTGAAAACGCTTTCTATAATCTGCCCACCTAATCTTTATTTGCTGATGATGAAAAGAAAAGGGGTGTGAGTGTGTGTGTGTGTGTGTGCGCGCACACGCCGCGGGGGCGGGGGCGAGCGGAACAGGGAATGTCATCTGAACAAATAATAATAATAAAAAGCCCCCTTTTAGCTTAAGAAAAGGACCGTTCAGCCGCCTTCTAAAGAAATTAAGTGTTGATCACCGAAGTTAATGATCACGCTTCGAAGCCCCGGTCTGCTGAAGGAGGGGATTCAAGTGCGGAGAAGGCCCGACGTGATGTTATACTGGGGTGCCCTCCCTCCGCCCCCGAGCGAAGCGGTCTGCGGTGAATACAGAGAGTTATGTAAGAAGCAATCACGGCAGAAGGGGGATCAGGCAGCATTCTCCTTGGCTAGAGTCAGGACTAACAAGTCGTCTTCTCAGTTTCTCTCTTTTTGCTGGTCCACGAAGCGATCCATCATTTCTTTTCAAATCACCTTGTGATCCGGTAAAGGAAAAAAAAAAAAAAAAGTCCCACGAGGGGAAAAAACCCCAAGGAACCTAGGAAACGAGCCGCTGATGTTTGGGTTGATGCTTAACGAGCATCTATAGGATGGTGTAGAAAAGAAAAAAAACAACCCATAATCCACATGTACATTTCCCTAAATTACCGGTATTTTCTTCGCCTTCCCTCTCCATAGTACCAGCATGCTTTTGCTCAGGGTTGCATTAGCACAATCACCAGTAATTACAAGCGTGTGTACACTGGGAGAATGAAGATTGGGAAGGTGGGAGGTAGGACGTGATTCCCCTTTGGAGCAATCAGGACTGGGAAAGGTTTCAATCCATGCAAACGGTACGTTGATCATATTTAATGGGCTGGTTAGGCTGGCGCACGAGCCGAGGTGCCATTTCAGCGCAAGTTTGCTCTTTTCAGGCGAGAAGGGGAGGCGGGGGGAGGGAAGGAAGGACAGCGATGGAAGCGGTCACGCCACGGCAGCTGAAGTTGCATTCACTCCGTCCGGCGCCCCGAGGGAGCGCAGCTCGGGGGAGAAGGCGCTTCCTCGCCACCGACACCCTTTGTGGGGAACGGGCCGGGGGGGCAGCGCCCGCCACATCCCAGCAAGAGGCGGCCGAGCCGAGGGACGAGCGGGGCCGGACCTGCCCCGCCGGGGATAACCGGGCCGAGCCCGGGGAGCAGCGCCGGGCCGAAGCGAGCCGGGCTGGGCCGTGCCCGCCCTGGCCGTGCCCGAGCCGCCGCCGAGCCGCGGGCGCTCCCCGAGCGGCCACAGCCGCCCGCCCGGCACAGACACGGTGCGGCGGAGCGGCCCCCGCCCGGCCACACGCTCCGCAGGGGCTGCCGGCTCGGTGACACCCCCGCCCTGCCAGTGACACCCCCGCCGCCCTGCTGCGCCGCCGCCAACTTCTCCAGAAGGAGCAGATTGCTCCCTGTCTTGCCGTGCCCTCTCCAGCAGCCTCGGCTCGGCCGCCGCGGGGCCGCCGCTCCCCCGCGGGGCTTTCCCCGGGGGAAGCTTCCCACCGGGAGTTTCCACGCGCGACTGTGGCCCAGGGAGGGTCGCGGAGGTGGCAGCCGTGACAGCCGGCGACTTCAACACTGGGAGTCGCGGCCAGGCTCCTGCCCTTCCCGGCTCTCTCCTCCCCGCGCATCGGGGACAGACCCCCCCACCCAAGAGAGCGACAGCGGCAACGATTACTGTCATCGTTCTCCCTAGCACGCCGCACGGGAGGCTCCGTTTGCTCCATGAGCGGCTCATAATTACGGATTTTAAAAACTTTTTCCTTCCCACTAAGTCATCAGCACCCCCTCTCTCTGCTCCTCCTCTTCACTGAAAAAATTCTGCGGGGTCATTGAAATAAACCCCAACCAACGTCGCAGGGTGGGGAGAGATGGGAGAAATACCGAGATCTGCTGTGGCCTCAGTTGCCGCTCCTCATTAGGGCACACAGACACAGAACTCCTCCGGAGTTCTGTAGCCCTAGCTGATATCTCAGAATTGTTCACTGACCTTTGCAGTAGATACTGTTAGAGAATGAAATCAGTCAAACAAATTTTTTTTAAAAAGACAGTCTTTTGTCCAGTTTATGACATCTGGCCTGAGATTAATTATAAAATCAGCATCACAAGTACACACAGGTGGATGGGGTGTTTTCTTAACATTTCAATGCTTTTTTGGATAACAAGAGGCAAGGTTTCTCAGAAGATGCAATCTAATCCACATTGGTCTCTTCCTAAAACCAGAAGATGACAGAAGGACAAGAATGAAGAACTGGAAATGAGCAAATGCATCATGGCAGTGACTGGTGGGAGAGGGGCAGAAAGATGCTTTCAGCCTTATACAACTGATACATAGAAATAGTTGATCAAATGGTGATGGACACTTTTTTTTTGTTTGGGTTTTTTGTTTTTATTTTTTTTTTTTTGTTGTTGTTCAACAGTGCATATCTTTGCTATGACCTAATGATATGTGTGCTATTGAACTTCACAAAATGCATTCATGCAGGTCTAGGTGTAAGAGTTGATGACTAACAAAAGTCATATAGATTAGAATCAATTCCCCTTATCTGGTGACAAAAAATAACATCGTGTCAGCACTGTGTACATCCTAGCGTCAAATGACACAATATAATTTGATTAGTTGAATAAATAATCAGCTATATAGGTCACCTACTTGTAAATTAGATTACCCTGCTTGGGTACAGGCAGCACCTGATTAGGAAACAGCTTCTCTCTATGTCACTCTAGCTTCCCTTTAGAGGGAACGTCTGATATTTTCAAATGCAAGGGCTTTTGAAAATGCTTTTATAATTTTCAAAATCCTATATGTGTTTTCATATTTGCATGAAACATTCATGCAGTTTGTGCTAGTGTTACCACCTTTTCTACCAAAGCTAGCTGACTTGTCCCTGTTTGTCTGAGTATTTGCAAGTTTTAAATGATAGCCCATGTGCTGTGATCTGAAATAAGGATAGCTGAAATACAATCTTTTTGAAAACTAGGCAGCATACATTTCCATAAATGATTTTGGCTAGCCCACTCAGACTGCACACCCATATGAATAACAGGAATGTGAGAAAGAATAAAGTGTTAGATAAGGGAGCATGGAAACATTTAAATTCTGAAGTCCACTCTGAGGAAGATCATCAAATCTCAAGATAAGTATGTTGGCTTTTCAATGTAAACCATTATGTCACGCTGCAGAAACAGGAGAAAGCTCTAAGTATGTGGGAAGGCTTTTAGGGGTTGGCATTTCTGCTGGGTTTGAATCTTTTTGTAATACTCTATTGGCCAGAGAGATCTCTGAAAAACTTTTTGGTGTTTTACTTTTTCCATAACTAGTAAATTTTCACAAATTAAGTAAGCAGCATGTTGGAATATGGTTTCTTTTCAGATCATATGTTTTAGTTCATATAGTGTAGCCTGGGTTAGAATCATTCAGAGATATGTAGAAATCAGGAGGAGGAAAAGAAAGTGCAGCCTATAATTAATACTTGGTAAGGAAGCACTATTAAAAAGGAAGAAAAAGGGGAGTTTGATAAAACAGATAGGAGACTGAGCCACTTGAGTAGTAGGAGGATGGTGGTAAGGGCAAAAAGGTGATACAGAGATGATGGGAAGGGAGATTATGTGGACAGAGAGAGAAGAGGCTAGTGTGTGACTGTGGAGAAAAGAAGTGTTTTGGAAATGAGTTCACAGAAATTAGCAAATGAAAAATTACAGCCTTTATTTTACATGAATGGTTATACAAGGTAGGATTAATAAAAACTGCTTGAGACTGAGTAACAGGACAGGATTCTGAGGATTTTGGTATATTAGACCTGTGGATCCCATTTAAAACTGCTCTTTGAAAGAAGAATGAAACATAAGTTTGTTTGAGAAGTTTCTAGGCATAAAGAAGGCACAAAGGCTAATTTCTGATATGGCAGTGTTGCTCTCTTTGGATGTACCATTAATAAAATGAAATAAAAATATATAATTCTTCCCTGCTTTGCTCTCTAAGAACTCCAGCAGCTGATAGTGTCATATTATTGTATATCTGTTATATATAGATTTTATAAATAAAAAGCACACCTTTTAGTTTAAGGTGCTCATAATGTGACCATAAAATTGCATACATTTTCAAGTATGCACATTTGCCTCCTTTGCTCATGTAACCTGATAGCCCTTTCATTTAAGTAAACCAAAACGACAGTGACATTAACTTGCTGGTTTTGTTGTTTTGGTTAGTGGTTTTTTTCAACACTGAAAGGTGTAAAATGGTGGGATGGTGATAGGGGAGTGACTCAGATAAAATTTATAAAGCATTACCTTTGGGTTGCAAAGATTTACCTAAGGAGTGCAATAATGCTCTCACCTCATGATTTTATACCATTACAGCAAAATCTCTACCACTGCTGGGATCAAAATCAATTGATCAGTCAATCACCCTGCCTGCCTCTGCCTGCTAACAGGAATGATACTGCAGAATCTGTTCTTACTCCTCTTTGTGAGAATAAAGGGGGGAGTTTTGCTTCCCTGTTTGGAATCTTTCTCCTGAATGAATGCACCAGCTTTTGTGTGTGTGCATGTGCACCTATTTGTGTGCATAGAAACATAGAATAATTTTGCTTTGGAAAGACCTTTAAGGTCATTGAGCCAGGTATGTACATTTTGTAGTCACATACAGAACTGTACAGATATATCCATGTAGATCTGAAAACTGTGTTTGCACACCTGTATTCTCTCCCTGAACACAGAACTTGATTTTAAAGTAACATCCAACCATGCATTCCTCTTTTCAAGAATTATTATCTTAACCATCTGTGCAGCTGATTGCAGTATCCATCCATGACAGTAGTTGTGCTGTATTTTCCCTGTCAGGTGTAGAGAAATATTTCTGGTTGAAAGATCAACCTTTCCTCTAAGTGTGAGATTTCTTGTATATGTTAATTTTTTGCGTGCTCTCAAAGCAAAAAAAATGCTTCTATATCATGTGATACAAGTACACTTTCCAAATGTAGAACCTGACTCAGAGACACTGTATTAAATTCATGAGAACAATGAATTCAATCCATTAGGTAAGTTTCTCTTAATTTTACCAATACTTCATATATCAGGTTTACATTTAAACTAGAGAAGAACTGAGACACACAAACAGAGGAGAGGTGAAGCAGGAGGTTGAGACCAACCACTCACATCTTATGGTTAGAAAAATTTTCCATGATGGGCAGGCAATTTTAGTGTCAATATCAGTATGGTTTCTGACATTCCCCAAAACACCTATGCCACAGACTGATTACAAGTAAGCCAGACAACTGTCATGTGCCAGCACAACAATTTGTATGTCTTTCTGTTCTCTGGCAAGGGTGCATTACATCTGTACATCTCTAGTGCTTCCTCTTATCTGCATCCCTATCTCTGCTTCCATGAGAGAGCAATATCAGCTCTGCATAACCCAGCACAAGTTGCTCTCTTTGAAATAACCTTCATTTTATTTAGTTCTGGAGGAGATTCCAAAAGGGAGAGGGGAGGTGCACAGGGGTAGGAGGCACTGCTGTGTCGACAACGCTGTCCTGCAGGTCCATCCTTCTGTGTGTCAAATCCTGCCTACACACAAGGATTATCACTTAACTTCAACACAAGTCTGGTTGCTGAGCTTCACCACATCCCTGATCATGGAATGGGACTAACACTCTCTTAAGTACTGGGTATTAATTCATGCTCCAAAGGTGGACATTGTGTGAGTATGGGCAGTGCCATGCTGTGAAGCCAGGCACTCATGGCAGGAAAGGAAGAGCTTTTCCTCTTAGTTTGTCACCAAAGAGATGATTTATGCCAAGGGTTTTTTTTGGAGGTAAAAATCCCCCCTTTTAAGCCTTGCTGCAAGACACTGACATGCAGGCAAGTCAGGTAGTCTTGTTGTGTTATTTTCATGTACTTGAAATCCATATAATTTATTTTAGTGGTCAAAAATAGGATAAGCGAGGTGGTGCCACATACGTGTTCTTTATTGCCTGTTTCATTAGCTGAGTTGTTTGGATCCTGCTGTTTTCAGTGAAAGATTTTGTATTTGACACATGAAGCTAATATCAGTCATTAGGTACGACTGCCTGTGATTGGTGCTCTATAAATACCTATGCACAAGCAGTTTGTGATTGTTGCTGTGTAAATACCTACCAGAGATAGCCCTGCGCTGGCCAGGAAATGAATTGAATTGTCCTACAAGAAACACAAAGAAGTGTTAGTAGGTAGTGAGAGAAAACTCTTCTAAACTCCTTTACAGAGGTAAGGAAGATGGTTTCAGGGACAGTGACCTCACTGAGGGACCCTGCAGGTGCTGCTCCTAAGCGTCAAAGGCTCCTGCAGCTTTGTCTGGCTTCCAGGTAGTGTGACATCAATGGACTGGCTTTTCCTACCTGAGGGGGCCAGACCAGGAAGGATGGTGTGCTGCAAAGCTTGGTGTCATGTGGCTGAAGTAACTACTCAAAGGGACTTACTGCCATAGCAAATCACTGAGGTGTGGAGTTTGGCCATCCTTAGCCTCATCACTCATTCTACTGCCACTGTTTTGACAGTTTGTGCCATACCCCCTAGTTTCCTTCAAAAATATCTTCAAATCCATGTGTAACACCTTTACACACAGACTGAGTACTCTGTGTTGGGGAGTGATTACAGTCCAGGCTTACATTGTCTTTGTGGTAGGATTTTCCCTTTTTGCATTAAGAATACAACGTAAAACCACTCACATTCTTGGTTCTTTCTGTAATTTGAAAGGTACCTTCTTCACCTTAACGCAGGAATCATGGATCATACCTCCAGGTAAACAGAGGTAAGAAAAAAAACAGTGAGAAAAAGGTTTTCAACTTGTTGATACAACTTTGCTGAGTGAAATTTCAGTCCAAGCCATGTGGAGACAGAAGCTCAACTTCAAGTTTGTTGGATAGTTAAGACAAGCTCTGAGGGACTCCTACATAAACAAACAGGACCTTGAGTGCTGGTGTGTTAGTCCAGCCAAGAAACTGTTATTGGGTTGGCCACTCAGGCTGTTGGGAAAGCTGTCTTGAATTCAGCTGCTGAAAGCAGAATTGTGTCCTTGGAGAGGTGATGGAGGTTAGGAAGTCCAGATATTTCAGATGTGTGAAGAACAGCAACATTTTAACCATTGGTTAACTGCAGGTTGTAGAGAAAATTATGACTATGATAAGGAAAAGCATACCAATGCCTCTGTAATCTGCATTTGCACAGGGCCAAATATATTCCTGCTTACAGAAGTCGGTAGTCTGATAGCCTGAATTATGTGGACTTGCTGATTTCAATGGGAACTGCATCCTGATATAATATAGAATCAAATTTGGCTGTTACATCAGATTGGTGTAAGTTACAGTAATTTTGAACATCTGTTGAATCACAATTAAGTATGATTATGTACTTCACCCCCTATAGTCATTTCCTTACCTAATTACATCCAACCACTTTGCATGCCACTGTTGAATTTGCCCAGGTATATTTTTGAGTCAGTACTCCTGTAGCTCTGCAAATGTGATGATGTTGAGACAAGAAAGTACTTTTTTAAATTAAGAGCAATTTACAATATGTTACACTTTCAACATTCAATTAAATAATAAAGATATGAGAATAAAATCCTTTTGCAACTCCAGGGAGCCACTGATGGAATAATCTGCAAATAAGATTAAAAGATTTCAGTACAACTAAGATTGCCTTTCATGACCTTAAATGTCATCCACATCAGATTTAATTCCAAACAACGAATTTTTCCTTTTTCATTAGTCAGTCCAGGAGAGAGATGACAATGCCTTATCACGATGTACAAGATGGGTATTAGTACGTGAATAATAATTTATTTCCTAGAAATACATACTGCTTGGTTATTTCTCCATTTCAACAGTAAAACCTTAGCTGTGTAATGTATGTAGAGCTCCCACCTGCAAACATGATTATTCTGTGCTGTTGACATCACATTATTATGCAATCAATACTTTGGCATGACTTGCATATTTTTAGTTCCTCTGGAAATTTGTTACTTTATAATTCTGCTTGAATAAAGAAATCTTTCCTACTTTACTGTTATCCAAGTGCATTTTTGATTAGTAATTACACATTTCCACATAAAGAGAAAATCAGATGGAAGAACTATCCCTCTTCCTCCCATATATCAGCAAGATGATTTGGCCTAAGTGAAATTTCAATAGTGTGTGAGAGATTCTGAGGGGGGAAGGAAGAATTGTTTTTTCATCTGTTATTAATTTGGTAAACAACCATTTAATATTAATTAGTTTCACAGACAACATAATCTTGGACTGTGTACTGCTGAGCATATTATCTGAAACAATTTAGCAAAGTCCCCTGAAGTATTATCTGAATTCAGGCTGAAGGGTTGGTACGAGAGCTTCCAGGTGGACCACCTGACAAAATTGTATTAGAAGTGAACCATAAGAAGGTTTAATCAGATTCTTTTAAAGAAAAGGTTCAGAAATCCATTAGACTCGCTAGCAAAGCAGATTGCCTTGAGTGGGTATGGGTCTGTATCCTTTCATGTTCTAAACAAACAGCCAAGCTTAGTGCAGCGTTATATAGTTCCTGCTTGTTTAGGGAAGCTGGCAGCACCAAACCACCCAACTGAAAAAGCAGCAAGTTTCAGAATTCCCCTGCAAGGTATCAGCTACAGACACCTCCATTTCTAGTAGGAGGCTAGTAAGGCAAGGATATGAAAGGATGTCAGAAATCCCATCCTGGCCCTTGGGAGTCTAGGTCACTTGTCTTTATACAAGTGTATATGGATATATATAAGTAATGGGATCTTCCCTTGCAGGCAGCTCTCCATCAGAACCACACCTGTTTTAATTAGGATGTATCAAACAAGAAAAAATTCACAAAAGTTATTTTTCTTTGATAAATAGGTGTTTTCTGACAAGGTTTGCTTAGAGCATTCTTTACCAGTGTTGGTGACCTCAGTTCTTGTACCCCTGCTACAAAGAACTGTAATAAGTTGTATTCAGACATTACAGCTTTCATCAACTCCAAGAATATAGAAAACTGCTTGCCTATGTTGGATAACAAACACAGCATTTCTGTTTGACGGATTTTATGCATCAGCCAGATACATAAGAATTCTAAAATGCAGTAACTGACACAAAATGATACAGATAAGGCAGTAATGAAGTCTGAGCTAGGACCTGGGTTTTCTGTCTGCCTCCTGCAAATCATCTTTAATGCTTGCACCTATGTTTATGTACTACAACTTTAGGGATACTTTCTTTGATGGATCATCACTGTAATGCTCCTAAATCTCACAAACTAATATTCAAGTGAGAACCAATTACAGATAGAGTGGCCTGATTTGTTTAAAGCAGGATATGTAATTCTGAAGTAACATTTAAAGACAGCTCCTTGGATGTCTTCATTTAATATCTATGAAATATATGTGTTTGCAAACATTACTTACTGAGCTGAACTTCATGGCAACTTTATGAAATACTTCAGCACAGTTCTTCCTGTGGCATTTTAGATGGTGACCAAGGCCAGAATGTTAAGATTTCTCTTTTTCAGTGACAATTAGTTAACAAAATCCATGGGGTATGTTTTCAGAGGTACCAAGGTCATAGACATTTTCCTTATACTGTAGGGCAGACAACATTAGGAGTTGTGTCACCTGAAGTTCAGCCTGAATTGTCACAAAAAGATGGCTCTATTGACAATAACCTGTCTCTACCCAAAAGGACCATCCAGAGGAAAACGTCAAATAAGGATGTCTAGCACCATCGATTAATGACAATGTTAAAATAGCAGATTAAGTAACTTTGTGCCCTCTGTTACTTTCACATGCAATTCCAGAAGTTTTCAATAACTTGTGTTTTGGAGCCTCCTTTTGTCCTGCTGTCTTTGGTATGTAGGACTCACTCCAGCAGCTGAAGTTATATGGGAAGTGTTATCTGAATGGAGAAACCAGACTTTTTCTGCAGAGGACATCCAGCTGTGAACATTTCAGAAGTTTCCTTCATCAGAATGTGTTGATTTCTTTCTCTTTTTCTTCAGTATAGGCAAAGCAGAAATATGTGACTGGTTTTCAGTTACACACTGCTCAGGCTGTGATATATGAAGTTTCAAAAAAGGTATCAGCAATTCACTTGTAGAAGCAAGGGATCAGAGCTCTTACACATGTTAATACAGAAGGTCAACATAAGATTTCATGGCAATGGGAAAAAGATAAATTTTTTTTTATGGGACCCAGCTACAGTCACCATGAGCGAAATACAAATCCCATGTGGAGGATATGCATCAATTTCCTTAATGAGGATAGTAGCAATGGACCACAGCATGGAACCAAAAGCAAATGAGCAAAGTTGCAAAGGATACAAAATCTCCCTTTCACAGGAAATTTCAGGATTTCAGGATTTATTTTGCTTCTGAGGCAGAATAAAATCAAATCATTTAAAGTGACATTTTCAAAACAATTTCATTTTCGACCCCAGTCTTTAATCTCAATTTAAAATATAACACAATCTGAAGGCGTAATTTCAAAATGAAAAATGGAGTCACTGTTCTGAAAAGGTTAATTCAGGTTATTTTAACCTTACAAAGGAGTTGTAATTGTTTTCCAGATTTTGTTGAAGTTGACACTTTCTCAGAAGAGCTTTGTTTTCAATCAAACAGCAGTTTTCCACTGAAAAAACATTCGGTTGGAAAAGTTCCACTCAAGCTAGATGAAGCATGGGAGGTTTGTAGATAAGGAGAATATAATTAGCTACAATAGAAATTTTGTCAGAAGGCTGAGGCTAAGAGCTCTCATGCACTGGATAAATACCACTGCACTCCTGAAAAGAGGACAAGCAGCTAGGGCTGTTATTTTGCTTCCCAAAGGTTGCTGCTGCTGCACTACATCAGTGTCCTCCCCCCCTAATCACACTGGTTCTACACCAACACAGTGGGGATGAGAAAAGACAATTACTTGCTGAGGATCTATTTTTGGGAGAAAATTTGAGCATATGCTCTGCTTTTGCAGAGTGTTAGCAGTTATGCTGAGGTCTCTGGGATGTCACTCACAGCAGGAGCTGGAAGAAGCCAGAGCAGTGCTGAAATGCCCATGGTCTGCTCTCTCAGTCATCTCCTTCTCAAGATGTGATCTCATAAGACCCCACTGAGGCTGCTGGGATGACAAAGCATGGATTTATGCGGTAACAGGCTTTCTTTTTCTGCTGAAAAAGAAAAGCCAAAATGGAAAACATATATCTTAGAAATACTGCACAAATATAAATGAAAAATATTTACCTTCAGGTTATTATCCAGAATTTTCATCCACTTTTTAATAGGTGAAAGAAAGCACTGATACACAGGTCTGCATCATATTTTGCTAAGGCAGGAATCACTGCCTTAAGGCAAACTTCTTAATCTTGTTGATTTTACAAGGGCACATACTTATTCCTGGAATGTAAGAAGGATCTTCTACTTTATTTACAATAAAGTATCACATGCCAAGAAGCAACAGAAAGGAGCTGGGGTAAAGGCAAATAATTTCCTCTACTAGGAGAAGCAGCATAGTGGAGACTAATTGTCCAAAAATGTTATTGCTCAATTTCTCACTGAAACTCATTTAGCTAACGAGGGTCAAATCCCATTTTCATATTGAAAGGGTAGGATGACTTTTTATTAAGGCAAGTATGACTCTACTTGTTTTATCATTACTTCTACCAAAACAAAATCTTCAGGCTGAAGATTACTGTATTCCAATTAGTATCACACTTTGCAAGGAAAGCATCCAATCATTGTGAGAAAATTGTGTTTCTCTATTAAACTAGCTGTCTGTGAAGGCTTGGTGTTCATTTTGATTTACTGCTGGCATAAAATAGGTGCTGAACATTTATTTAGGTTCAAAACTCATGCACAGTTAGTACAGTAAAAAAATATTCACCAAGGGCTATTATACACAAAACTGTGGCCCAGGATGCTTCGAGCCACAGGCTGTTGAAAGATGTGTTACTATGTCAAGAAAGTGTAACCAAATGTTTACCTAGCTTTCTTCCCTAAGCATCCTATCTGTCTGGTGAGGACTGAAATAACAAAGTTAAAGCTGCATCTTAATAGGCAAAACATGTTTCAGTGAGGCTGCAAAAGGAAGTCTTTGGAAATCTGAATATTCCCACCCGAGGCAGCCACCGACCTGTTGCTATATCTTCAGTAATGTGTTTTTTCGCTGGCGAGGTGCTCATGAGTACTACAACAGGCTGTTGTCCTGCTCCTTTGCCTGCAGAACAGGCAGTTGATTGAATACTTGCTGCAAGTATGTAGCAGTGCAGAGAAAAAAACCAAACAAAACAATGAGACCAAACTCAAAACAAACAAACTAACCCTCAAGTTCTTGAAAATGGATTTTCCTAAAAAATTAAATTCCTCACAAATCAAACCTGCATAGGGCAGGAGAACATACTGTATTAGTTAGGGTAGCAGTGAATTATTAAGACATGCTACCAGGACTGAAATAAACTTATCACTTTCCTCAACTATAACATGGGAAAATTGTCATAGTGAAGCTGGATTAATCAAAGCTGATTTCTGCTGACTTTCAATGAGTAGCAGTACTCTGCATTCCATTCAATCAACTGAAACTCATGTACTCAAAGTTATGCTTCTCTGTGGCCTTCATTTCCCTGGCTTCCTAGGATTAAAAATAACCCTAAATTAATGCCCTCAATTAAAAATGCCTTTAAATGTTTGCATTCTGTAAGGAGTGTTTCTAGGATTTCCAGACTGGCCTCACAGTCTCTCAGAGTAAATTGAGCTGATCTATTTTCATTTTTCCTGGATGAATACACACAAGTGACACTTGTGGTCTGAACCCACATTCTCCTTGCTGCTCTTGCTTGCCAGAAAAATCCTCACACAGCTTTTCTCACCCTACTGGTGCATTAGGTACATCACAAGGTGTCGGTGGAGTTCCAATGCAAATGAAATCCAATTAAATAGTCTTTCCTCCTTCCCTATGCAGAGTGATGACTGGAACCAATGGAAAATTAACTGCAGGTGGCTTAAAATCACTGACGCTTTATTGCCTGCTGATTTCTCATTGGAGAACCTCAGTCTCCTTTCATTTACACACATTTCCTCCCTTCCAATGGAAGGGGCACTTAGGAGCAAATAACTTTTCTGTAAATTGGGCCATATGTCTAGTCCTCCAGGGGCCCACAGTTTCAGCCCTTATCTAGAAATTTCAGAATAAATCAGAATACGACAGATCCTGAACTAGAAGTACTTTTCTGTTTATGTGAGAGCTTTGTCCTACAAATGGACTGACTACTTGAATTTGAAATCCTTTGCTCATCTGGAAAGTCTCTGATCCAGTATCTGACAGGAGAAATGTCTCTCCTATCCCAGTCTCAAAAGACTTTCTTACTAGATCATTTCCTGGAAAGCATGTCTAGCAGAGTGTCACAAGCAATCATTTTTCTGTCTAGCCATCAGTCACCTTTTAAACTTGGCTTTCTATAGGTATTGTCTTATGTTAATATGAAGTCCTCCTGTGACAGAAAAAAGTGCAGATGTAATAATATACATAGCAATATATTTTCAAACCACCAGAGCCATTTCCTCCTCTTTTGTTCCCTTTTATGACCCTGATGTCATTTGGAATAAACTGTAATTGGGTCATTTTGTCATCTGCTGAGCAGCCTCCATTAACAAACCTTTACAGCAGTAAGTGCTGGTAGCAGGATCTCTGTCACAGGCAGTTGCCACTTAGTGAAGTTTCACAAACATATCTTCATTATTTATGCATGCTGTGCTTTATTACCGACGCCAGGTGTGAGCCAGGAACACTTCAGTACACACAGGCAGCTAAAGAGGTCAGATGTCAGCGCTGAAGTAATAACGCTAAAAAACTGAACAAGAGACGTGTGTTCTCACGTCACTGTCAGCGGCCTCGTGCCTCGCAAGGCGCTGCAGCCATGCCTCTGCTTTACAGCAGCGCTTTATGCCACCATGGCATTACTGGGAGAGCACCAACATCCCTGCCTTCGGGTGAACACCTTTGCATGTGCTTATAATGAAGAAAATTCTGACAAAACTGATGTTTCTAAGCCATAGGAAATACTACCTGTGGAATAATTGTATTTGACCGGATTGATTCCACAGAGACCAGAGAAATTATGATTAGGGTCAATGTACATGAATGAATCATGACCATGGGTTTTACAGGTCTCATTCTAGTTTTGTTAAAGTTGATGGCAAAACTATAAATATATTCCCACAGACTTTTACAGGGAAAAACCCAGCCTCAGATTTTAAGACAGCCAACTTAATGTTCTACAAAAGCACATAGGAGCTTTGAATTAGCTGTTAGGTTTCTTCTATGTTATCATATTTTAGTTGTAATATATGAAAGAATTACAAAATTTAATTAGCGAATGGTTCTTGGGTCATAGCAAAATTGGCACACTAAACACACAATAAATGTCTACTTTACTTTTAATTAAACAGCTTCCCCTTAAAGGTTTTTAATCACTGGTTTAGATAAGTGGGATTTGTAGTGATTGTTAAGGAACTGTGAAGAGTGGCTGAAAACATGCACCTGCATGCAGTTAGAAGGGGGTACTATGGAAAATGTCATTGAGACTGTAGGAAAGCTTTTCTTTATGTTTAATATATTGTTAGAATGATGAATACTGTCATAACTCTCAGTAAAACTGGAAAATCCTTTTACAGTAGCTTGTTAAAAGCCACCTTGATGTTAAGCTTTAAAAGTGCCCTACATCATTAGTGCAGTCTTTATTTGTGCTTACCAAATAGGAGTGCAATGTAAAATATTCCAGCTCCACCAGCTGACATGAAGGTGATATTAAAGAAATATAAATTGAAAGAAAACACTTCATCAAAAATCATATATTAAACTTCAAAACTTTGGACTTTTCCTATGGGGCTTTCCCCCCTATTTCTTTAAAAGCACTGCTTATACACATTCTCTGGTTTATTGCGGGGGTAGCTTAATTGCAACTCTCAAATCACATATTTATCTGGTAGTTTTAATTGTTTTTTCACACACTTTATTTAGAACAGTGTGATTTAAAAATATTATTCAGTATCAATTTCAGTTGCAAGAAAGCATCAAGCACTCATGCTTTTCTCTCTAGCAGCAGAATTTTTCTCATCTAGGCAGTATTTTGTATAGTGTTTTTTCTATGGGTGTATATCCTGTCATTTAAAGCAATATGAAATAATGTGTAAAGACCCTCTGACAGGAAATTAGGAATGACATGTTTGAGATAAAAGGGTGCAGCCACCGAAACGGTGTCTGATGAAGATTTAGAGCGATGACTGAAGTATGTGAATTGTTTATCCATTCTGCCACACTATTGCTGCAAGCCAAGAGAGGTGTAATAATTTATTTGGAAAACCACAGTTTAGTACAGTGAGAAAAAGTAATCTACCAAGGCTCTGACAGGCCAGGCAGATAGATATGAAAAAGAGAAACAGATCTATTCCTTGAGATGTAGGCAACAATTATGAATGAATAGACAGCTACTTTAATATATGAGTTGCCATCTCTCAGCTGCTTCAGCAGATGGCTTACTGTGTGAACTCTGCTCCAAGTTATCCATTCAAAAATTTGATGTTTCTGACTATAATGCATCAGGAGAATTTTTACAGGTAAGTATATATATATATATATATATATATATATATACATATGTAAACTATCTTGTTTGTGGCAAGCCTGTTCTTTCAAAGATGACAGCTGCTTTTGCTGTAAATTATAGTAAGAGGTCTAAGCTATTTAGCCACCAGAGCAACATCACATTGCTTTGATTGCTAGCATCTACCTCTGGATTTGCCATTCCTCTGCTGTCTCATTTCTCCTCCTCAGTTCCTGTATTTTGCATCAAGTGGTCCAGCAGCTTTGGAATAGCTGCCTCCACACCGCGGGTGCTGGTGCCATCCTGCAGCTGCCCGAGAGGGGCTGCAGCCAGAGCAGCCTGAGCATGCTGCCCCTGCTTCAGCACTCTGCTGGCTGGGTCTTCCCCATGTCCATTAAAAACGAGAAGTGGGCTGAAATGCCAATTAGATAATGTCGACATTTGGCAAACAGAGCTGTCTGCCAGTTTGCAGGCAGTCTGGGCAGTGTCACAATGAATCTGTCAAGAGGCATAGAGTCTCCCCATGGGATTCAAAATCCAGCTGTCACTCAAAGCTACTGTATCTGGGATTTGGGTGTCAGGGTAGCTGGGGGAGGGGGTTGATTTCCCTATGGAAAGTGGGTGAAATGCCTTTACTAGATTTCTGTGACACTCAAGTTATATGCACCCATATGAATCCTGAAGTTGCTATGTAAAGGAGAAGGTGTAATGAATCTGCATGTGCAACTTCCTAGAAGTTTCCTTAGCATCCTACGAGGTGCTAACACAAGCATTTCTAAAATAATAGTGACCTTGGGTTTTCTAACTGCTCCCAAGTTTCAAAAAATGGCGACATATGTGAAATAACAAGGCCCTGTAATTTGCTTGTGTGAGTATGTTCCACCAAGATAGAAGAGAACACATTGAAGGGTCCTCCTGGAAAGGACACAATTGAATAAATTCTCTTCTCTTGATCTCTGAAAAACTAACTACTGAAGTATCAAAGCACATGCTTACAATATGTGACTTCATATATAAAATGCAAATCTATATGATGTCAAATTAGTTTGGCTGGTTAGAGCATGGTGCTAATAATGTCAGGGCTGTGGGTTTGATCCCCATATGGGCCATTTACTTCAGAGTTGGATTTAATGATCCCTGTGGGTCCCTTCCAATTCAGAATTTTCTGTGATTCTGTGAAAACATATTTTCAAACAAAACATCAAATGCATTTTTCTATTTTTGCTTTCTCTTTTCATTAATGTGATTATGCAAATTATAAATTTGTATACAAATCTACAATTAGTAGATTCCTCACAGAAGAGGGTGGAAGGTTATTTAGCAAATGCTTGAAGTAGTTGCTGCTGCAAGCCTTGAGTAATTCTGTTCCTCTGCCTTAGAAAAGGAAAGGGCTAGAACCATACTGATGAATTTTAATCTTATTAGAGATCCATGCCTCAGCTGATCTTGTAACACTACAGACTGACTGCCATGAGTGACACTAGCTCAGGGATTATGGTGTCAGAGGACCCAAGTGAGAAGCAACATCCAGAACATCAGAAAGTTGAAATTAGCCATGGTACACCCAGTTTTTTTAAATGTGATAGAACATTTATCAGACATGCTGTGCAATCACCTGCTTGAAGGTGACTCCATGTCTTGATGGTCTTGACAGCTGGGAGATGCGCAGATATCTTCTGCAAACACAAACATGCTTTGTGGCTCACTTCTCATAATCTTGCATCTTATGTCCCCACATTGAAGTTTTTCAGTCAGACTTGGGATGACTTTTCATACTGAATTTTCACAGAAGACAGTGAGGTTTCCCATGTCTTCATCAGGAGGGAGTGCACTGAGCATGTGGATAAAAAGCATAATTTCAGAATCAAGGTCAGATAAAAGTTCTCTGTCTTTAGAACCATGTACTTAAAACTGCCATTTTAGACAGGTGGATGTTCAATCACCATTTTCCTGTCAGAAAAAATGTGACATGATGAAGGATAAACCAAATATTTGTTAAACATGAAAAATTACAGTGGTTAAACACACAGCACTTTAGCATAAGTGTCAATATAATAATTAAACTGCTGCAATTTTTTATTTTTACTTTTTTTTCTTTTGAAATTCAGCATTCAGTGAGGACTAAGATTTTCATTTCCCTTCAGCAGATTGCATAAACAAGGAAAGATTGTGCTAGCGGACTCCTGAACTATTAAGGGTTCTGCACACAAAGCTACAGAGTCAGAAGCAGAGCTCTGGTTAAGACTCAAGATAAGACAGCGTGGTCCCTGGGGTTGTGGTGGAAAGTGCTCTTTTGACACTTGAGTCTGGTGAGCTCCATGAATTTTTGCAAAATGGAGTTTTGAAACTGCAGACTTAGAAGAAGAAAAAAACCCCACTTTGTCTTTCCCAAAGTTTACTACTCCATAATTTGAAAGTCTTTACATCTTAATCTTCCAGTGGCCAAGGAAAGCATTTTATTTTGATAAAGAAAAGCAGAAATCTATTCTTTGTATGATGGTAGAGAACAGTACCTGAAAGAAGGAAGAGTCAGAAGAGATGACACTTCAACACTCTTTGGGTATTCAATCTTCCTTGAGGGAGTAGGGAGATGTAGAATAAGTTTGAGCCTGTAACAGAACCACAGAATATGCTGACTTGGAAGGAACCTACAGGGATCATCAAATACAAGTCCTGTTCCTGCACAGGACCATCTCCTGTGAGGAGTGGTCACACCACGTTCCCAAGAGCATTGTCCAAACACTCCTTGAACTCTGTGTTGTTGTGACCACTTCCCTGGGGAGCCTCTTCCAGTGCCCAACCACCCCTGGATGCAGAACCTTTTTCTAATATCCATCCTAAACCTCCCTTGAAACATCTTCAGGCCACGAGAACAACAGAGAAGATCAGTGTCTGCCCCTTCTCTTCCCGTCACAAGGAGGCTGTGGACTGCAATAAGGTCTCCCCTCAGTCTCCTCCAGGCTGAACAGCCCAAGTGACCTCAGCTGCTCCTCACACGGCTTTCCCTCAATGTCCTTCACCATCCTCATGGCTCTACTTTGGACACTCTCTAACAGTTTAATGTCTTATATTGACAGCAGACTCACTGGCACTGTGTGGTGTGGGAAGCATGAGAACTAGTGGTGATAGATGAAGTATTTCACCAAGAGGCACAGGTTAGACAGGTTCTGTTGGACTGAAACCCCTTGCTCTGGAGCACACTTGCTTCTCAGAAGACTTGTAGTCACATCATTGACACAGGCTCTGCTTTCCACAGCTTCTTGCTGGAAATGAGTAGAATAATCATTATCCTAAAAATGTATGGACCCTAGCAAGATGTAAAATTCTCACTTATCCTTGTCATGCTGATTCCTAACCCCTGATGCTTTCCCCTCTGCATCTATAAATGATGTGGGATCCTTCAGTGTCTGACTCTCCCCCAGATCTACTACAGAGAGCACTCAGAATAAAAGAAATATTGCAAAGATTTAATCCCCTATTTTTTTTTTTTACTAAAATTACTGCATTTCTTCTCCTACACAGGACTATGTCTTAATGTTTCTGCATGATATTGTAAAGAAAAGAACCACTTATGAGCTACTTATATTATACAACATCGAATTCAAAAGCAAGCTCTTCTTCTGAACTAATCCTACGTGCAGGATTTCCCTGCTCCCACCTTCCACACATTTGTGTGCCACATAAGGGAACATTTTTGGATGATAAGCTTAGCTGTCTCAGAGGCCTGTTAAACAACATGGAAATCCCTAGGACTGTGTAAATGTAAACAATAACTGGAAACTCCTGCCTGGATGATTTATACCCAGTTAGTCATCTCCATATTTTAGCACCACTATCACAGATATGGGATGTGGAAGACTGCCATACTTTTTGCACTTGTGTTAGTCAAAACTGACATAACCTGAAAAAAAAGGTTTTTTCCTTCTAATAATTGCATGATCACATGATACATTTTCATACTTATGCATAAAATTTGGAGTAACTGCTCCAGTGGATAAAGTTACTCCCACGTGGAACTGCTTATTGGACCAGATCCCCAAATCACCCTTTGAACTTAGGGTGAAAAGCTGCAGTCTTTTTTAGTGCAGCAATGCATCTGTCTTCCCTTCAGAAGCTATTTAGCCAGCAATTAGTCTGTAGTGCACTAGTGCATAGCCCATGTGCAATATGGACTAACTAGTCAGTGTTAGTATTTGGGGAGGTGGGAGGGAATCAATGTAAACAACCTCTAACTTTTGTGATGTCACTGTTTTTATTCACATATTTGGTTCTTTACCTTATGCCCAAGTGGATGAAAACAGACAAACAAACCAACACAGCTCTTCCCCACCAAATTCACTGGACCTCAATTTCACATATGCAGTCTAGACTGTTTGCTTGAAAACTTGGCTAGTGCAAGAAGAGATGTCACCTCTGAGCTTGGATGTTTCTAGGCAAGAGCAAGTCCAATTTAGAAATGCACTTTGTTAATAGATAGTTACAAGATAGTAATTTTACAAAAGATAATATTTTAAAAATCATCTTCATGTCTACATACCTGCCACATTTAAATGCGACACCTGACACTGAATTAATGAAAATAAATCTGAATGCATGGGAATAGGGGAGAATCTATAATTTTTATATTTAATTTGCACTTCTGATGGCACTTTCTGCATGATTAGTAGCACTAAATCCTCCATCTATTGTGGTAAACCTTTTCCCTTGTTGAGTGCTCAGGAGAGGGGGAAAATTTATTCCTTAGAAATGGGGAAAAAGTGGCTGTAAAAAATTTGTCAGGACATGAAATCTTAAGTTTTAACTGTGTAACTAGATTTTGAAATTCACAGCATGGAAATTTAAGCCTTCCACTTTGTGTTGCTTGCACAACATTCTAGTGGCTGTCCACATGGTTTTTTGTACTTCCTGGCTCTTACTGAACCTTTGTTACCAACCTCCAGTATTAGCTTTTCTTTATAAAGTTCATCATCACAATTGACAGGAAACAATGTGTGTATAAAACTGAACACCATGGTTAAGTACTATCCTGTAATACTTTAGATCTTGTGTTTAAATGTTTTAACGTTAATTGGTAAGCACATTTAAAAATTATTACTCTAGTGAACAGCACCAGCAATTATTACATTCTATCAGTCACTCAAATGGAGGGATTAATCTATGTTAGGAAAAGACTAATTTCCTATATCCTAGAAATAAAAACTTTCTTTTGGTAAATTATCAGTAGTATCAGATGGGTCTTTTCCCTTATATTTTAAGGAGAAATCTTATGTTAGCAGAGAATTGTGATTGTAGAAGACAGACATGATTATGTCACATTACTGAATGAATGCCTGTCTATATGCAACCACCCTGTGCTTGGAAATATCTGTATTTATGGACTGTAACACAAAGAAATCTGTTGAGAGGGTGAGTCCCTAGAGTACAAGCTCTGTCCTTCTCTGATTTTGCTGAGTTCAGTGCAATGAAAACACTTAATAAATAACAGTTAATCCAAGACAGCTGCTCACCATTTCAGAGTTTTGATATTTGTATCTATTACCTGTTTTTCTGTTTTCTTAATGAAAACTAGCAGTTTGCAGAAAAATTCTCAGGAAGGGATAGTTTTTGTGCCCTTTTTTGAAAAGCATGGTCTTCCTTTAACTGTCCATTTTAGTTGATAATTTTGCCTATGATTCATAATACAATGTTCTTGGGAACCCATTTACCAATGTAAAATGAAAAGCAAAACCAAATACACTTTACAATACCTACGTGGTGGCTTAATAAATCCTCACTAGGCATCTGAACCTGGAGAAAATAAGGTGAAAACAGAAAGAATAAAGT